>NC_142381.1:20785824-20962398 GCF_059441005.1 Hippichthys cyanospilos
CAGTCAAAATGTGCTCCACTCGGGCTGAAAACGCTTGTTTGGGACATTACATTAATGTTGACTATAAATCAAAAACTAAGCATTTTTCAGCTGAAATAATGAATGTAGTCCTCTTAATTCTTGCTTCTAAAGCATACGCAAGCAGAAATTTCAATGTACAATGATGTTTTTAAAAAAACAGTCAAAATGTGCTCCACTCGGGCTGAAAACGCTGTTGGGGACATTTCATTAATGTTGACTATAAATCATAAACTAAGCATTTTTCAGCTGAAATAATGAATGTAGTCCTCTTAATTCTTGCTTCTAAAGCATACGCAAGCAGATATTTCAATGTACAATGATGTTTTTAAAAAAAACAGTCAAAATGTGCTCCACTCGGGCTGAAAACGCTGTTGGGGACATTTCATTAATGTTGACTATAAATCAAAAACTAAGCATTTTTCAGCTGAAATAATGAATGTAGTCCTCTTAATTCTTGCTTCTAAAGCATACGCAAGCAGAAATTTCAATGTACAATGATGTTTTTAAAAAAACAGTCAAAATGTGCTCCACTCGGGCTGAAAACGCTTGTTTGGAACATTTCATTAATGTTGACTATAAATCATAAACTAAGCATTTTTCAGCTGAAATAATGAATGTAGTCCTCTTAATTCTTGCTTCTAAAGCATACGCAAGCAGAAATTTCAATGTACAATGATGTTTTTAAAAAAACGGTCAAAATGTGCTCCACTCGGGCTGAAAACGCTTGTTTGGAACATTTCATTAATGTTGACTATAAATCATAAACTAAGCATTTTTCAGCTGAAATAATGAATGTAGTCCTCTTAATTCTTGCTTCTAAAGCATATGCAAGCAGAAATTTCAATGTACAATGATGTTTTTAAAAAAACAGTCAAAATGTGCTCCACTCGGGCTGAAAACGCTTGTTTGGAACATTTCATTAATGTTGACTATAATTCATAAACGAAGCATTTTTCAGCTGAAATAATGAATGTAGTCCTCTTAATTCTTGCTTCTAAAGCATACGCAAGCAGAAATTTCAATGTACAATGATGTTTTTAAAAAAAACAGTCAAAATGTGCTCCACTCGGGCTGAAAACGCTGTTGGGGACATTTCATTAATGTTGACTATAAATCAAAAACTAAGCATTTTTCAGCTGAAAAAATGAATGTAGTCCTCTTAATTCTTGCTTCTAAAGCATACGCAAGCAGAAATTTCAATGTACAATGATGTTTTTAAAAAAACAGTCAAAATGTGCTCCACTCGGGCTGAAAACGCTGTTGGGGACATTTCATTTATGTTGACTATAAATCATAAACTAAGCATTTTTCAGCTGAAATAATGAATGTAGTCCTCTTAATTCTTGCTTCTAAAGCATACGCAAGCAGAAATTTCAATGTACAATGATGTTTTTAAAAAAACAGTCAAAATGTGCTCCACTCGGGCTGAAAACGCTTGTTTGGGACATTACATTAATGTTGACTATAATTCATAAACTAAGCATTTTTCAGCTGAAATAATGAATGTAGTCCTCTTAATTCTTGCTTCTAAAGCATACGCAAGCAGAAATTTCAACGTACAATGATGTTTTTAAAAAAACGGTCAAAATGTGCTCCACTCGGGCTGAAAACGCTTGTTTGGAACATTTCATTAATGTTGACGATAAATCATAAACTAAGCATTTTTCAGCTGAAATAATGAATGTAGTCCTCTTAATTCTTGCTTCTAAAGCATACGCAAGCAGATATTTCAATGTACAATGATGTTTTTAAAAAAAACAGTCAAAATGTGCTCCACTCGGGCTGAAAACGCTGTTGGGGACATTTCATTAATGTTGACTATAAATCAAAAACTAAGCATTTTTCAGCTGAAATAATGAATGTAGTCCTCTTAATTCTTGCTTCTAAAGCATACGCAAGCAGAAATTTCAATGTACAATGATGTTTTTAAAAAAACTGTCAAAATGTGCTCCACTCGGGCTGAAAACGCTGTTGGGGACATTTCATTAATGTTGACTATAAATCAAAAACTAAGCATTTTTCAGCTGAAATAATGAATGTAGTCCTCTTAATTCTTGCTTCTAAAGCATACGCAAGCAGAAATTTCAATGTACAATGATGTTTTTAAAAAAACAGTCAAAATGTGCTCCACTCGGGCTGAAAACGCTTGTTTGGGACATTACATTAATGTTGACTATAAATCATAAACTAAGCATTTTTCAGCTGAAATAATGAATGTAGTCCTCTTAATTCTTGCTTCTAAAGCATACGCAAACAGAAATTTCAATGTACAATGATGTTTTTAAAAAAACGGTCAAAATGTGCTCCACTCGGGCTGAAAACGCTTGTTTGGAACATTTCATTAATGTTGACTATAAATCATAAACTAAGCATTTTTCAGCTGAAATAATGAATGTAGTCCTCTTAATTCTTGCTTCTAAAGCATATGCAAGCAGAAATTTCAATGTACAATGATGTTTTTAAAAAAACAGTCAAAATGTGCTCCACTCGGGCTGAAAACGCTTGTTTGGAACATTTCATTAATGTTGACTATAATTCATAAACGAAGCATTTTTCAGCTGAAATAATGAATGTAGTCCTCTTAATTCTTGCTTCTAAAGCATACGCAAGCAGAAATTTCAATGTACAATGATGTTTTTAAAAAAAACAGTCAAAATGTGCTCCACTCGGGCTGAAAACGCTGTTGGGGACATTTCATTAATGTTGACTATAAATCAAAAACTAAGCATTTTTCAGCTGAAAAAATGAATGTAGTCCTCTTAATTCTTGCTTCTAAAGCATACGCAAGCAGAAATTTCAATGTACAATGATGTTTTTAAAAAAACAGTCAAAATGTGCTCCACTCGGGCTGAAAACGCTGTTGGGGACATTTCATTAATGTTGACTATAAATCATAAACTAAGCATTTTTCAGCTGAAATAATGAATGTAGTCCTCTTAATTCTTGCTTCTAAAGCATACGCAAGCAGAAATTTCAATGTACAATGATGTTTTTAAAAAAACAGTCAAAATGTGCTCCACTCGGGCTGAAAACGCTTGTTTGGGACATTACATTAATGGTGACTATAAATCATAAACTAAGCATTTTTCAGCTGAAATAATGAATGTAGTCCTCTTAATTCTTGCTTCTAAAGCATACGCAAACAGAAATTTCAATGTACAATGATGTTTTTAAAAAAACGGTCAAAATGTGCTCCACTCGGGCTGAAAACGCTTGTTTGGAACATTTCATTATTGTTGACTATAAATCATAAACTAAGCATTTTTCAGCTGAAAAAATGAATGTAGTCCTCTTAATTCTTGCTTCTAAAGCATACGCAAGCAGAAATTTCAATGTACAATGATGTTTTTAAAAAAACAGTCAAAATGTGCTCCACTCGGGCTGAAAACGCTGTTGGGGACATTTCATTAATGTTGACTATAAATCAAAAACTAAGCATTTTTCAGCTGAAATAATGAATGTAGTCCTCTTAATTCTTGCTTCTAAAGCATACGCAAGCAGAAATTTCAATGTACAATGATGTTTTTAAAAAAACAGTCAAAATGTGCTCCACTCGGGCTGAAAACGCTGTTGGGGACATTTCATTAATGTTGACTATAAATCATAAACTAAGCATTTTTCAGCTGAAATAATGAATGTAGTCCTCTTAATTCTTGCTTCTAAAGCATACGCAAGCAGATATTTCAATGTACAATGATGTTTTTAAAAAAAACAGTCAAAATGTGCTCCACTCGGGCTGAAAACGCTGTTGGGGACATTTCATTAATGTTGACTATAAATCAAAAACTAAGCATTTTTCAGCTGAAATAATGAATGTAGTCCTCTTAAGTCTTGCTTCTAAAGCATACGCAAGCAGAAATTTCAATGTACAATGATGTTTTTAAAAAAACAGTCAAAATGTGCTCCACTCGGGCTGAAAACGCTTGTTTGGAACATTTCATTAATGTTGACTATAATTCATAAACGAAGCATTTTTCAGCTGAAATAATGAATGTAGTCCTCTTAATTCTTGCTTCTAAAGCATACGCAAGCAGAAATTTCAATGTACAATGATGTTTTTAAAAAAAACAGTCAAAATGTGCTCCACTCGGGCTGAAAACGCTGTTGGGGACATTTCATTAATGTTGACTATAAATCAAAAACTAAGCATTTTTCAGCTGAAAAAATGAATGTAGTCCTCTTAATTCTTGCTTCTAAAGCATACGCAAGCAGAAATTTCAATGTACAATGATGTTTTTAAAAAAACAGTCAAAATGTGCTCCACTCGGGCTGAAAACGCTGTTGGGGACATTTCATTAATGTTGACTATAAATCATAAACTAAGCATTTTTCAGCTGAAATAATGAATGTAGTCCTCTTAATTCTTGCTTCTAAAGCATACGCAAGCAGAAATTTCAATGTACAATGATGTTTTTAAAAAAACAGTCAAAATGTGCTCCACTCGGGCTGAAAACGCTTGTTTGGGACATTACATTAATGGTGACTATAAATCATAAACTAAGCATTTTTCAGCTGAAATAATGAATGTAGTCCTCTTAATTCTTGCTTCTAAAGCATACGCAAACAGAAATTTCAATGTACAATGATGTTTTTAAAAAAACGGTCAAAATGTGCTCCACTCGGGCTGAAAACGCTTGTTTGGAACATTTCATTATTGTTGACTATAAATCATAAACTAAGCATTTTTCAGCTGAAAAAATGAATGTAGTCCTCTTAATTCTTGCTTCTAAAGCATATGCAAGCAGAAATTTCAATGTACAATGATGTTTTTAAAAAAACAGTCAAAATGTGCTCCACTCGGGCTGAAAACGCTTGTTTGGAACATTTCATTAATGTTGACTATAATTCATAAACGAAGCATTTTTCAGCTGAAATAATGAATGTAGTCCTCTTAATTCTTGCTTCTAAAGCATACGCAAGCAGAAATTTCAATGTACAATGATGTTTTTAAAAAAAACAGTCAAAATGTGCTCCACTCGGGCTGAAAACGCTGTTGGGGACATTTCATTAATGTTGACTATAAATCAAAAACTAAGCATTTTTCAGCTGAAAAAATGAATGTAGTCCTCTTAATTCTTGCTTCTAAAGCATACGCAAGCAGAAATTTCAATGTACAATGATGTTTTTAAAAAAACAGTCAAAATGTGCTCCACTCGGGCTGAAAACGCTGTTGGGGACATTTCATTTATGTTGACTATAATTCATAAACTAAGCATTTTTCAGCTGAAATAATGAATGTAGTCCTCTTAATTCTTGCTTCTAAAGCATACGCAAGCAGAAATTTCAATGTACAATGATGTTTTTAAAAAAACAGTCAAAATGTGCTCCACTCGGGCTGAAAACGCTGTTGGGGACATTTCATTAATGTTGACTATAAATCATAAACTAAGCATTTTTCAGCTGAAATAATGAATGTAGTCCTCTTAATTCTTGCTTCTAAAGCATACGCAAGCAGAAATTTCAATGTACAATGATGTTTTTAAAAAAACAGTCAAAATGTGCTCCACTCGGGCTGAAAACGCTTGTTTGGGACATTACATTAATGGTGACTATAAATCATAAACTAAGCATTTTTCAGCTGAAATAATGAATGTAGTCCTCTTAATTCTTGCTTCTAAAGCATACGCAAACAGAAATTTCAATGTACAATGATGTTTTTAAAAAAACGGTCAAAATGTGCTCCACTCGGGCTGAAAACGCTTGTTTGGAACATTTCATTATTGTTGACTATAAATCATAAACTAAGCATTTTTCAGCTGAAAAAATGAATGTAGTCCTCTTAATTCTTGCTTCTAAAGCATACGCAAGCAGAAATTTCAATGTACAATGATGTTTTTAAAAAAACAGTCAAAATGTGCTCCACTCGGGCTGAAAACGCTGTTGGGGACATTTCATTAATGTTGACTATAAATCAAAAACTAAGCATTTTTCAGCTGAAATAATGAATGTAGTCCTCTTAATTCTTGCTTCTAAAGCATACGCAAGCAGAAATTTCAATGTACAATGATGTTTTTAAAAAAACAGTCAAAATGTGCTCCACTCGGGCTGAAAACGCTGTTGGGGACATTTCATTAATGTTGACTATAAATCATAAACTAAGCATTTTTCAGCTGAAATAATGAATGTAGTCCTCTTAATTCTTGCTTCTAAAGCATACGCAAGCAGATATTTCAATGTACAATGATGTTTTTAAAAAAAACAGTCAAAATGTGCTCCACTCGGGCTGAAAACGCTGTTGGGGACATTTCATTAATGTTGACTATAAATCAAAAACTAAGCATTTTTCAGCTGAAATAATGAATGTAGTCCTCTTAATTCTTGCTTCTAAAGCATACGCAAGCAGAAATTTCAATGTACAATGATGTTTTTAAAAAAACAGTCAAAATGTGCTCCACTCTGGCTGAAAACGCTTGTTTGGAACATTTCATTAATGTTGACTATAAATCAAAAACTAAGCATTTTTCAGCTGAAATAATGAATGTAGTCCTCTTAATTCTTGCTTCTAAAGCATACGCAAGCAGAAATTTCAATGTACAATGATGTTTTTAAAAAAACAGTCAAAATGTGCTCCACTCGGGCTGAAAACGCTTGTTTGGGACATTACATTAATGTTGACTATAAATCATAAACTAAGCATTTTTCAGCTGAAATAATGAATGTAGTCCTCTTAATTCTTGCTTCTAAAGCATACGCAAACAGAAATTTCAATGTACAATGATGTTTTTAAAAAAACGGTCAAAATGTGCTCCACTCGGGCTGAAAACGCTTGTTTGGAACATTTCATTAATGTTGACTATAAATCATAAACTAAGCATTTTTCAGCTGAAATAATGAATGTAGTCCTCTTAATTATTGCTTCTAAAGCATATGCAAGCAGAAATTTCAATGTACAATGATGTTTTTAAAAAAACAGTCAAAATGTGCTCCACTCGGGCTGAAAACGCTGTTGGGGACATTTCATTAATGTTGACTATAAATCAAAAACTAAGCATTTTTCAGCTGAAATAATGAATGTAGTCCTCTTAATTCTTGCTTCTAAAGCATACGCAAGCAGAAATTTCAATGTACAATGATGTTTTTAAAAAAAACAGTCAAAATGTGCTCCACTCGGGCTGAAAACGCTGTTGGGGACATTTCATTAATGTTGACTATAAATCAAAAACTAAGCATTTTTCAGCTGAAATAATGAATGTAGTCCTCTTAATTCTTGCTTCTAAAGCATACGCAAGCAGAAATTTCAATGTACAATGATGTTTTTAAAAAAAACAGTCAAAATGTGCTCCACTCGGGCTGAAAACGCTGTTGGGGACATTTCATTAATGTTGACTATAAATCAAAAACTAAGCATTTTTCAGCTGAAAAAATGAATGTAGTCCTCTTAATTCTTGCTTCTAAAGCATACGCAAGCAGAAATTTCAATGTACAATGATGTTTTTAAAAAAACAGTCAAAATGTGCTCCCCTCGGGCTGAAAACGCTGTTGGGGACATTTCATTAATGTTGACTATAAATCATAAACTAAGCATTTTTCAGCTGAAATAATGAATGTAGTCCTCTTAATTCTTGCTTCTAAAGCATACGCAAGCAGAAATTTCAATGTACAATGATGTTTTTAAAAAAACAGTCAAAATGTGCTCCACTCGGGCTGAAAACGCTGTTGGGGACATTTCATTAATGTTGACTATAAATCAAAAACTAAGCATTTTTCAGCTGAAATAATGAATGTAGTCCTCTTAATTCTTGCTTCTAAAGCATACGCAAGCAGAAATTTCAATGTACAATGATGTTTTTAAAAAAACGGTCAAAATGTGCTCCACTCGGGCTGAAAACGCTTGTTTGGAACATTTCATTAATGTTGACTATAAATCATAAACTAAGCATTTTTCAGCTGAAAAAATGAATGTAGTCCTCTTAATTCTTGCTTCTAAAGCATACGCAAGCAGAAATTTCAATGTACAATGATGTTTTTAAAAAAACAGTCAAAATGTGCTCCACTCGGGCTGAAAACGCTTGTTTGGAACATTTCATTAATGTTGACTATAAATCATAAACTAAGCATTTTTCAGCTGAAATAATGAATGTAGTCCTCTTAATTCTTGCTTCTAAAGCATACGCAAGCAGAAATTTCAATGTACAATGATGTTTTTAAAAAAACAGTCAAAATGTGCTCCACTCGGGCTGAAAACGCTTGTTTGGGACATTACATTAATGTTGACTATAAATCATAAACTAAGCATTTTTCAGCTGAAATAATGAATGTAGTCCTCTTAATTCTTGCTTCTAAAGCATACGCAAGCAGAAATTTCAATGTACAATGATGTTTTTAAAAAAACAGTCAAAATGTGCTCCACTCGGGCTGAAAACGCTGTTGGGGACATTTCATTAATGTTGACTATAAATCAAAAACTAAGCATTTTTCAGCTGAAATAATGAATGTAGTCCTCTTAATTCTTGCTTCTAAAGCATACGCAAGCAGAAATTTCAATGTACAATGATGTTTTTAAAAAAACAGTCAAAATGTGCTCCACTCGGGCTGAAAACGCTGTTGGGGACATTTCATTAATGTTGACTATAAATCATAAACTAAGCATTTTTCAGCTGAAAAAATGAATGTAGTCTTCTTAATTCTTGCTTCTAAAGCATACGCAAGCAGAAATTTCAATGTACAATGATGTTTTTAAAAAAACAGTCAAAATGTGCTCCACTCGGGCTGAAAACGCTTGTTTGGAACATTTCATTAATGTTGACTATAATTCATAAACTAAGCATTTTTCAGCTGAAATAATGAATGTAGTCCTCTTAATTCTTGCTTCTAAAGCATACACAAGCAGAAATTTCAATGTACAATGATGTTTTTAAAAAAACAGTCAAAATGTGCTCCACTCGGGCTGAAAACGCTGTTGGGGACATTTCATTAATGTTGACTATAAATCATAAACTAAGCATTTTTCAGCTGAAATAATGAATGTAGTCCTCTTAATTCTTGCTTCTAAAGCATACGCAAGCAGAAATTTCAATGTACAATGATGTTTTTAAAAAAACTGTCAAAATGTGCTCCACTCGGGCTGAAAACGCTTGTTTGGGACATTACATTAATGTTGACTATAATTCATAAACTAAGCATTTTTCAGCTGAAATAATGAATGTAGTCCTCTTAATTCTTGCTTCTAAAGCATACGCAAGCAGAAATTTCAATGTACAATGATGTTTTTAAAAAAACGGTCAAAATGTGCTCCACTCGGGCTCAAAACGCTTGTTTGGAACATTTCATTAATGTTGACTATAAATCATAAACTAAGCATTTTTCAGCTGAAATAATGAATGTAGTCCTCTTAATTCTTGCTTCTAAAGCATATGCAAGCAGAAATTTCAATGTACAATGATGTTTTTAAAAAAACAGTAAAAATGTGCTCCACTCGGGCTGAAAACGCTTGTTTGGAACATTTCATTAATGTTGACTATAATTCATAAACTAAGCATTTTTCAGCTGAAATAATGAATGTAGTCCTCTTAATTCTTGCTTCTAAAGCATACGCAAGCAGAAATTTCAATGTACAATGATGTTTTTAAAAAAAACAGTCAAAATGTGCTCCACTCGGGCTGAAAACGCTTGTTTGGGACATTACATTAATGTTGACTATAAATCATAAACTAAGCATTTTTCAGCTGAAATAATGAATGTAGTCCTCTTAATTCTTGCTTCTAAAGCATACGCAAACAGAAATTTCAATGTACAATGATGTTTTTAAAAAAACGGTCAAAATGTGCTCCACTCGGGCTGAAAACGCTTGTTTGGAACATTTCATTAATGTTGACTATAAATCATAAACTAAGCATTTTTCAGCTGAAATAATGAATGTAGTCCTCTTAATTCTTGCTTCTAAAGCATACGCAAGCAGAAATTTCAATGTACAATGATGTTTTTAAAAAAAACAGTCAAAATGTGCTCCACTCGGGCTGAAAACGCTGTTGGGGACATTTCATTAATGTTGACTATAAATCAAAAACTAAGCATTTTTCAGCTGAAAAAATGAATGTAGTCCTCTTAATATTTGCTTCTAAAGCATACGCAAGCAGAAATTTCAATGTACAATGATGTTTTTAAAAAAACAGTCAAAATGTGCTCCACTCGGGCTGAAAACGCTGTTGGGGACATTTCATTAATGTTGACTATAAATCATAAACTAAGCATTTTTCAGCTGAAATAATGAATGTAGTCCTCTTAATTCTTGCTTCTAAAGCATACGCAAGCAGAAATTTCAATGTACAATGATGTTTTTAAAAAAACAGTCAAAATGTGCTCCACTCGGGCTGAAAACGCTGTTGGGGACATTTCATTAATGTTGACTATAAATCAAAAACTAAGCATTTTTCAGCTGAAATAATGAATGTAGTCCTCTTAATTCTTGCTTCTAAAGCATACGCAAGCAGAAATTTCAATGTACAATGATGTTTTTAAAAAAACAGTCAAAATGTGCTCCACTCGGGCTGAAAACGCTGTTGGGGACATTTCATTAATGTTGACTATAAATCAAAAACTAAGCATTTTTCAGCTGAAATAATGAATGTAGTCTTCTTAATTCTTGCTTCTAAAGCATACGCAAGCAGAAATTTCAATGTACAATGATGTTTTTAAAAAAACAGTCAAAATGTGCTCCACTCGGGCTGAAAACGCTTGTTTGGGACATTACATTAATGTTGACTATAAATCATAAACTAAGCATTTTTCAGCTGAAATAATGAATGTAGTCCTCTTAATTCTTGCTTCTAAAGCATACGCAAACAGAAATTTCAATGTACAATGATGTTTTTAAAAAAACGGTCAAAATGTGCTCCACTCGGGCTGAAAACGCTTGCTTGTTTGGAACATTTCATTAATGTTGACTATAAATCATAAACTAAGCATTTTTCAGCTGAAATAATGAATGTAGTCCTCTTAATTCTTGCTTCTAAAGCATATGCAAGCAGAAATTTCAATGTACAATGATGTTTTTAAAAAAACAGTCAAAATGTGCTCCACTCGGGCTGAAAACGCTGTTGGGGACATTTCATTAATGTTGACTATAAATCAAAAACTAAGCATTTTTCAGCTGAAATAATGAATGTAGTCCTCTTAATTCTTGCTTCTAAAGCATACGCAAGCAGAAATTTCAATGTACAATGATGTTTTTAAAAAAAACAGTCAAAATGTGCTCCACTCGGGCTGAAAACGCTGTTGGGGACATTTCATTAATGTTGACTATAAATCAAAAACTAAGCATTTTTCAGCTGAAAAAATGAATGTAGTCCTCTTAATTCTTGCTTCTAAAGCATACGCAAGCAGAAATTTCAATGTACAATGATGTTTTTAAAAAAACAGTCAAAATGTGCTCCCCTCGGGCTGAAAACGCTGTTGGGGACATTTCATTAATGTTGACTATAAATCATAAACTAAGCATTTTTCAGCTGAAATAATGAATGTAGTCCTCTTAATTCTTGCTTCTAAAGCATACGCAAGCAGAAATTTCAATGTACAATGATGTTTTTAAAAAAACAGTCAAAATGTGCTCCACTCGGGCTGAAAACGCTGTTGGGGACATTTCATTAATGTTGACTATAAATTAAAAACTAAGCATTTTTCAGCTGAAATAATGAATGTAGTCCTCTTAATTCTTGCTTCTAAAGCATACGCAAGCAGAAATTTCAATGTACAATGATGTTTTTAAAAAAACGGTCAAAATGTGCTCCACTCGGGCTGAAAACGCTTGTTTGGAACATTTCATTAATGTTGACTATAAATCATAAACTAAGCATTTTTCAGCTGAAAAAATGAATGTAGTCCTCTTAATTCTTGCTTCTAAAGCATACGCAAGCAGAAATTTCAATGTACAATGATGTTTTTAAAAAAACAGTCAAAATGTGCTCCACTCGGGCTGAAAACGCTGTTGGGGACATTTCATTAATGTTGACTATAAATCAAAAACTAAGCATTTTTCAGCTGAAATAATGAATGTAGTCCTCTTAATTCTTGCTTCTAAAGCATACGCAAGCAGAAATTTCAATGTACAATGATGTTTTTAAAAAAACAGTCAAAATGTGCTCCACTCGGGCTGAAAACGCTGTTGGGGACATTTCATTAATGTTGACTATAAATCATAAACTAAGCATTTTTCAGCTGAAATAATGAATGTAGTCCTCTTAATTCTTGCTTCTAAAGCATACGCAAGCAGATATTTCAATGTACAATGATGTTTTTAAAAAAAACAGTCAAAATGTGCTCCACTCGGGCTGAAAACGCTGTTGGGGACATTTCATTAATGTTGACTATAAATCAAAAACTAAGCATTTTTCAGCTGAAATAATGAATGTAGTCCTCTTAATTCTTGCTTCTAAAGCATACGCAAGCAGAAATTTCAATGTACAATGATGTTTTTAAAAAAACAGTCAAAATGTGCTCCACTCGGGCTGAAAACGCTTGTTTGGAACATTTCATTAATGTTGACTATAAATCATAAACTAAGCATTTTTCAGCTGAAATAATGAATGTAGTCCTCTTAATTCTTGCTTCTAAAGCATACGCAAGCAGAAATTTCAATGTACAATGATGTTTTTAAAAAAACAGTCAAAATGTGCTCCACTCGGGCTGAAAACGCTTGTTTGGGACATTACATTAATGTTGACTATAAATCATAAACTAAGCATTTTTCAGCTGAAATAATGAATGTAGTCCTCTTAATTCTTGCTTCTAAAGCATACGCAAACAGAAATTTCAATGTACAATGATGTTTTTAAAAAAACGGTCAAAATGTGCTCCACTCGGGCTGAAAACGCTTGTTTGGAACATTTCATTAATGTTGACTATAAATCATAAACTAAGCATTTTTCAGCTGAAATAATGAATGTAGTCCTCTTAATTCTTGCTTCTAAAGCATATGCAAGCAGAAATTTCAATGTACAATGATGTTTTTAAAAAAACAGTCAAAATGTGCTCCACTCGGGCTGAAAACGCTTGTTTGGAACATTTCATTAATGTTGACTATAATTCATAAACTAAGCATTTTTCAGCTGAAATAATGAATGTAGTCCTCTTAATTCTTGCTTCTAAAGCATACGCAAGCAGAAATTTCAATGTACAATGATGTTTTTAAAAAAACAGTCAAAATGTGCTCCACTCGGGCTGAAAACGCTGTTGGGGACATTTCATTAATGTTGACTATAAATCATAAACTAAGCATTTTTCAGCTGAAATAATGAATGTAGTCCTCTTAATTCTTAATTCTAAAGCATACGCAAGCAGAAATTTCAATGTACAATGACGTTTTTAAAAAAACTGTCAAAATGTGCTCCACTCGGGCTGAAAACGCTTGTTTGGGACATTACATTAATGTTGACTATAATTCATAAACTAAGCATTTTTCAGCTGAAATAATGAATGTAGTCCTCTTAATTCTTGCTTCTAAAGCATACGCAAGCAGAAATTTCAATGTACAATGATGTTTTTAAAAAAACGGTCAAAATGTGCTCCACTCGGGCTGAAAACGCTTGTTTGGAACATTTCATTAATGTTGACTATAAATCATAAACTAAGCATTTTTCAGCTGAAATAATGAATGTAGTCCTCTTAATTCTTGCTTCTAAAGCATATGCAAGCAGAAATTTCAATGTACAATGATGTTTTTAAAAAAACAGTCAAAATGTGCTCCACTCGGGCTGAAAACGCTGTTGGGGACATTTCATTAATGTTGACTATAATTCATAAACTAAGCATTTTTCAGCTGAAATAATGAATGTAGTCCTCTTAATTCTTGCTTCTAAAGCATACGCAAGCAGAAATTTCAATGTACAATGATGTTTTTAAAAAAACAGTCAAAATGTGCTCCACTCGGGCTGAAAACGCTGTTGGGGACATTTCATTAATGTTGACTATAAATCAAAAACTAAGCATTTTTCAGCTGAAATAATGAATGTAGTCCTCTTAATTCTTGCTTCTAAAGCATACGCAAGCAGAAATTTCAATGTACAATGATGTTTTTAAAAAAACAGTCAAAATGTGCTCCACTCGGGCTGAAAACGCTGTTGGGGACATTTCATTAATGTTGACTATAAATCAAAAACTAAGCATTTTTCAGCTGAAATAATGAATGTAGTCCTCTTAATTCTTGCTTCTAAAGCATACGCAAGCAGAAATTTCAATGTACAATGATGTTTTTAAAAAAAACAGTCAAAATGTGCTCCACTCGGGCTGAAAACGCTTGTTTGGAACATTTCATTAATGTTGACTATAAATCATAAACTAAGCATTTTTCAGCTGAAATAATGAATGTAGTCCTCTTACTTCTTGCTTCTAAAGCATACGCAAGCAGAAATTTCAATGTACAATGATGTTTTTAAAAAAACAGTCAAAATGTGCTCCACTCGGGCTGAAAACGCTGTTGGGGACATTTCATTAATGTTGACTATAAATCATAAACTAAGCATTTTTCAGCTGAAAAAATGAATGTAGTCCTCTTAATTCTTGCTTCTAAAGCATACGCAAGCAGAAATTTCAATGTACAATGATGTTTTTAAAAAAACAGTCAAAATGTGCTCCACTCGGGCTGAAAACGCTGTTGGGGACATTTCATTAATGTTGACTATAAATCAAAAACTAAGCATTTTTCAGCTGAAATAATGAATGTAGTCCTCTTAATTCTTGCTTCTAAAGCATACGCAAGCAGAAATTTCAATGTACAATGATGTTTTTAAAAAAACAGTCAAAATGTGCTCCACTCGGGCTGAAAACGCTGTTGGGGACATTTCATTAATGTTGACTATAAATCAAAAACTAAGCATTTTTCAGCTGAAATAATGAATGTAGTCCTCTTAATTCTTGCTTCTAAAGCATACGCAAGCAGAAATTTCAATGTACAATGATGTTTTTAAAAAAACAGTCAAAATGTGCTCCACTCGGGCTGAAAACGCTGTTGGGGACATTTCATTAATGTTGACTATAAATCAAAAACTAAGCATTTTTCAGCTGAAATAATGAATGTAGTCTTCTTAATTCTTGCTTCTAAAGCATACGCAAGCAGAAATTTCAATGTACAATGATGTTTTTAAAAAAACAGTCAAAATGTGCTCCACTCGGGCTGAAAACGCTTGTTTGGGACATTACATTAATGTTGACTATAAATCATAAACTAAGCATTTTTCAGCTGAAATAATGAATGTAGTCCTCTTAATTCTTGCTTCTAAAGCATACGCAAACAGAAATTTCAATGTACAATGATGTTTTTAAAAAAACGGTCAAAATGTGCTCCACTCGGGCTGAAAACGCTTGCTTGTTTGGAACATTTCATTAATGTTGACTATAAATCATAAACTAAGCATTTTTCAGCTGAAATAATGAATGTAGTCCTCTTAATTCTTGCTTCTAAAGCATATGCAAGCAGAAATTTCAATGTACAATGATGTTTTTAAAAAAACAGTCAAAATGTGCTCCACTCGGGCTGAAAACGCTGTTGGGGACATTTCATTAATGTTGACTATAAATCAAAAACTAAGCATTTTTCAGCTGAAATAATGAATGTAGTCCTCTTAATTCTTGCTTCTAAAGCATACGCAAGCAGAAATTTCAATGTACAATGATGTTTTTAAAAAAAACAGTCAAAATGTGCTCCACTCGGGCTGAAAACGCTGTTGGGGACATTTCATTAATGTTGACTATAAATCAAAAACTAAGCATTTTTCAGCTGAAAAAATGAATGTAGTCCTCTTAATTCTTGCTTCTAAAGCATACGCAAGCAGAAATTTCAATGTACAATGATGTTTTTAAAAAAACAGTCAAAATGTGCTCCCCTCGGGCTGAAAACGCTGTTGGGGACATTTCATTAATGTTGACTATAAATCATAAACTAAGCATTTTTCAGCTGAAATAATGAATGTAGTCCTCTTAATTCTTGCTTCTAAAGCATACGCAAGCAGAAATTTCAATGTACAATGATGTTTTTAATAAAACAGTCAAAATGTGCTCCACTCGGGCTGAAAACGCTGTTGGGGACATTTCATTAATGTTGACTATAAATTAAAAACTAAGCATTTTTCAGCTGAAATAATGAATGTAGTCCTCTTAATTCTTGCTTCTAAAGCATACGCAAGCAGAAATTTCAATGTACAATGATGTTTTTAAAAAAACGGTCAAAATGTGCTCCACTCGGGCTGAAAACGCTTGTTTGGAACATTTCATTAATGTTGACTATAAATCATAAACTAAGCATTTTTCAGCTGAAAAAATGAATGTAGTCCTCTTAATTCTTGCTTCTAAAGCATACGCAAGCAGAAATTTCAATGTACAATGATGTTTTTAAAAAAACAGTCAAAATGTGCTCCACTCGGGCTGAAAACGCTGTTGGGGACATTTCATTAATGTTGACTATAAATCATAAACTAAGCATTTTTCAGCTGAAATAATGAATGTAGTCCTCTTAATTCTTGCTTCTAAAGCATACGCAAGCAGAAATTTCAATGTACAATGATGTTTTTAAAAAAACAGTCAAAATGTGCTCCACTCGGGCTGAAAACGCTGTTGGGGACATTTCATTAATGTTGACTATAAATCAAAAACTAAGCATTTTTCAGCTGAAATAATGAATGTAGTCCTCTTAATTCTTGCTTCTAAAGCATACGCAAGCAGAAATTTCAATGTACAATGATGTTTTTAAAAAAACAGTCAAAATGTGCTCCACTCGGGCTGAAAACGCTGTTGGGGACATTTCATTAATGTTGACTATAAATCAAAAACTAAGCATTTTTCAGCTGAAATAATGAATGTAGTCCTCTTAATTCTTGCTTCTAAAGCATACGCAAGCAGAAATTTCAATGTACAATGATGTTTTTAAAAAAACAGTCAAAATGTGCTCCACTCGGGCTGAAAACGCTTGTTTGGGACATTACATTAATGTTGACTATAAATCATAAACTAAGCATTTTTCAGCTGAAATAATGAATGTAGTCCTCTTAATTCTTGCTTCTAAAGCATACGCAAACAGAAATTTCAATGTACAATGATGTTTTTAAAAAAACGGTCAAAATGTGCTCCACTCGGGCTGAAAACGCTTGTTTGGAACATTTCATTAATGTTGACTATAAATCATAAACTAAGCATTTTTCAGCTGAAATAATGAATGTAGTCCTCTTAATTCTTGCTTCTAAAGCATATGCAAGCAGAAATTTCAATGTACAATGATGTTTTTAAAAAAACAGTCAAAATGTGCTCCACTCGGGCTGAAAACGCTTGTTTGGAACATTTCATTAATGTTGACTATAATTCATAAACTAAGCATTTTTCAGCTGAAATAATGAATGTAGTCCTCTTAATTCTTGCTTCTAAAGCATACGCAAGCAGAAATTTCAATGTACAATGATGTTTTTAAAAAAAACAGTCAAAATGTGCTCCACTCGGGCTGAAAACGCTGTTGGGGACATTTCATTAATGTTGACTATAAATCAAAAACTAAGCATTTTTCAGCTGAAAAAATGAATGTAGTCCTCTTAATTCTTGCTTCTAAAGCATACGCAAGCAGAAATTTCAATGTACAATGATGTTTTTAAAAAAACAGTCAAAATGTGCTCCCCTCGGGCTGAAAACGCTGTTGGGGACATTTCATTAATGTTGACTATAAATCATAAACTAAGCATTTTTCAGCTGAAATAATGAATGTAGTCCTCTTAATTCTTGCTTCTAAAGCATACGCAAGCAGAAATTTCAATGTACAATGATGTTTTTAAAAAAACAGTCAAAATGTGCTCCACTCGGGCTGAAAACGCTTGTTTGGAACATTTCATTAATGTTGACTATAAATCATAAACTAAGCATTTTTCAGCTGAAATAATGAATGTAGTCCTCTTACTTCTTGCTTCTAAAGCATACGCAAGCAGAAATTTCAATGTACAATGATGTTTTTAAAAAAACAGTCAAAATGTGCTCCACTCGGGCTGAAAACGCTGTTGGGGACATTTCATTAATGTTGACTATAAATCAAAAACTAAGCATTTTTCAGCTGAAATAATGAATGTAGTCCTCTTAATTCTTGCTTCTAAAGCATACGCAAGCAGAAATTTCAATGTACAATGATGTTTTTAAAAAAACAGTCAAAATGTGCTCCACTCGGGCTGAAAACGCTGTTGGGGACATTTCATTAATGTTGACTATAAATCATAAACTAAGCATTTTTCAGCTGAAATAATGAATGTAGTCCTCTTAATTCTTGCTTCTAAAGCATACGCAAGCAGATATTTCAATGTACAATGATGTTTTTAAAAAAAACAGTCAAAATGTGCTCCACTCGGGCTGAAAACGCTGTTGGGGACATTTCATTAATGTTGACTATAAATCAAAAACTAAGCATTTTTCAGCTGAAATAATGAATGTAGTCCTCTTAATTCTTGCTTCTAAAGCATACGCAAGCAGAAATTTCAATGTACAATGATGTTTTTAAAAAAACAGTCAAAATGTGCTCCACTCGGGCTGAAAACGCTTGTTTGGAACATTTCATTAATGTTGACTATAAATCATAAACTAAGCATTTTTCAGCTGAAATAATGAATGTAGTCCTCTTAATTCTTGCTTCTAAAGCATACGCAAGCAGAAATTTCAATGTACAATGATGTTTTTAAAAAAACAGTCAAAATGTGCTCCACTCGGGCTGAAAACGCTTGTTTGGGACATTACATTAATGTTGACTATAAATCAAAAACTAAGCATTTTTCAGCTGAAATAATGAATGTAGTCCTCTTAATTCTTGCTTCTAAAGCATACGCAAACAGAAATTTCAATGTACAATGATGTTTTTAAAAAAACGGTCAAAATGTGCTCCACTCGGGCTGAAAACGCTTGTTTGGAACATTTCATTAATGTTGACTATAAATCATAAACTAAGCATTTTTCAGCTGAAATAATGAATGTAGTCCTCTTAATTCTTGCTTCTAAAGCATATGCAAGCAGAAATTTCAATGTACAATGATGTTTTTAAAAAAACAGTCAAAATGTGCTCCACTCGGGCTGAAAACGCTTGTTTGGAACATTTCATTAATGTTGACTATAATTCATAAACTAAGCATTTTTCAGCTGAAATAATGAATGTAGTCCTCTTAATTCTTGCTTCTAAAGCATACACAAGCAGAAATTTCAATGTACAATGATGTTTTTAAAAAAACAGTCAAAATGTGCTCCACTCGGGCTGAAAACGCTGTTGGGGACATTTCATTAATGTTGACTATAAATCATAAACTAAGCATTTTTCAGCTGAAATAATGAATGTAGTCCTCTTAATTCTTGCTTCTAAAGCATACGCAAGCAGAAATTTCAATGTACAATGATGTTTTTAAAAAAACTGTCAAAATGTGCTCCACTCGGGCTGAAAACGCTTGTTTGGGACATTACATTAATGTTGACTATAATTCATAAACTAAGCATTTTTCAGCTGAAATAATGAATGTAGTCCTCTTAATTCTTGCTTCTAAAGCATACGCAAGCAGAAATTTCAATGTACAATGATGTTTTTAAAAAAACGGTCAAAATGTGCTCCACTCGGGCTGAAAACGCTTGTTTGGAACATTTCATTAATGTTGACTATAAATCATAAACTAAGCATTTTTCAGCTGAAATAATGAATGTAGTCCTCTTAATTCTTGCTTCTAAAGCATATGCAAGCAGAAATTTCAATGTACAATGATGTTTTTAAAAAAACAGTAAAAATGTGCTCCACTCGGGCTGAAAACGCTTGTTTGGAACATTTCATTAATGTTGACTATAATTCATAAACTAAGCATTTTTCAGCTGAAATAATGAATGTAGTCCTCTTAATTCTTGCTTCTAAAGCATACGCAAGCAGAAATTTCAATGTACAATGATGTTTTTAAAAAAAACAGTCAAAATGTGCTCCACTCGGGCTGAAAACGCTTGTTTGGGACATTACATTAATGTTGACTATAAATCATAAACTAAGCATTTTTCAGCTGAAATAATGAATGTAGTCCTCTTAATTCTTGCTTCTAAAGCATACGCAAACAGAAATTTCAATGTACAATGATGTTTTTAAAAAAACGGTCAAAATGTGCTCCACTCGGGCTGAAAACGCTTGTTTGGAACATTTCATTAATGTTGACTATAAATCATAAACTAAGCATTTTTCAGCTGAAATAATGAATGTAGTCCTCTTAATTCTTGCTTCTAAAGCATACGCAAGCAGAAATTTCAATGTACAATGATGTTTTTAAAAAAAACAGTCAAAATGTGCTCCACTCGGGCTGAAAACGCTGTTGGGGACATTTCATTAATGTTGACTATAAATCAAAAACTAAGCATTTTTCAGCTGAAAAAATGAATGTAGTCCTCTTAATATTTGCTTCTAAAGCATACGCAAGCAGAAATTTCAATGTACAATGATGTTTTTAAAAAAACAGTCAAAATGTGCTCCACTCGGGCTGAAAACGCTGTTGGGGACATTTCATTAATGTTGACTATAAATCATAAACTAAGCATTTTTCAGCTGAAATAATGAATGTAGTCCTCTTAATTCTTGCTTCTAAAGCATACGCAAGCAGAAATTTCAATGTACAATGATGTTTTTAAAAAAACAGTCAAAATGTGCTCCACTCGGGCTGAAAACGCTGTTGGGGACATTTCATTAATGTTGACTATAAATCAAAAACTAAGCATTTTTCAGCTGAAATAATGAATGTAGTCCTCTTAATTCTTGCTTCTAAAGCATACGCAAGCAGAAATTTCAATGTACAATGATGTTTTTAAAAAAACAGTCAAAATGTGCTCCACTCGGGCTGAAAACGCTGTTGGGGACATTTCATTAATGTTGACTATAAATCAAAAACTAAGCATTTTTCAGCTGAAATAATGAATGTAGTCTTCTTAATTCTTGCTTCTAAAGCATACGCAAGCAGAAATTTCAATGTACAATGATGTTTTTAAAAAAACAGTCAAAATGTGCTCCACTCGGGCTGAAAACGCTTGTTTGGGACATTACATTAATGTTGACTATAAATCATAAACTAAGCATTTTTCAGCTGAAATAATGAATGTAGTCCTCTTAATTCTTGCTTCTAAAGCATACGCAAACAGAAATTTCAATGTACAATGATGTTTTTAAAAAAACGGTCAAAATGTGCTCCACTCGGGCTGAAAACGCTTGCTTGTTTGGAACATTTCATTAATGTTGACTATAAATCATAAACTAAGCATTTTTCAGCTGAAATAATGAATGTAGTCCTCTTAATTCTTGCTTCTAAAGCATATGCAAGCAGAAATTTCAATGTACAATGATGTTTTTAAAAAAACAGTCAAAATGTGCTCCACTCGGGCTGAAAACGCTGTTGGGGACATTTCATTAATGTTGACTATAAATCAAAAACTAAGCATTTTTCAGCTGAAATAATGAATGTAGTCCTCTTAATTCTTGCTTCTAAAGCATACGCAAGCAGAAATTTCAATGTACAATGATGTTTTTAAAAAAAACAGTCAAAATGTGCTCCACTCGGGCTGAAAACGCTGTTGGGGACATTTCATTAATGTTGACTATAAATCAAAAACTAAGCATTTTTCAGCTGAAAAAATGAATGTAGTCCTCTTAATTCTTGCTTCTAAAGCATACGCAAGCAGAAATTTCAATGTACAATGATGTTTTTAAAAAAACAGTCAAAATGTGCTCCCCTCGGGCTGAAAACGCTGTTGGGGACATTTCATTAATGTTGACTATAAATCATAAACTAAGCATTTTTCAGCTGAAATAATGAATGTAGTCCTCTTAATTCTTGCTTCTAAAGCATACGCAAGCAGAAATTTCAATGTACAATGATGTTTTTAAAAAAACAGTCAAAATGTGCTCCACTCGGGCTGAAAACGCTGTTGGGGACATTTCATTAATGTTGACTATAAATTAAAAACTAAGCATTTTTCAGCTGAAATAATGAATGTAGTCCTCTTAATTCTTGCTTCTAAAGCATACGCAAGCAGAAATTTCAATGTACAATGATGTTTTTAAAAAAACGGTCAAAATGTGCTCCACTCGGGCTGAAAACGCTTGTTTGGAACATTTCATTAATGTTGACTATAAATCATAAACTAAGCATTTTTCAGCTGAAAAAATGAATGTAGTCCTCTTAATTCTTGCTTCTAAAGCATACGCAAGCAGAAATTTCAATGTACAATGATGTTTTTAAAAAAACAGTCAAAATGTGCTCCACTCGGGCTGAAAACGCTGTTGGGGACATTTCATTAATGTTGACTATAAATCAAAAACTAAGCATTTTTCAGCTGAAATAATGAATGTAGTCCTCTTAATTCTTGCTTCTAAAGCATACGCAAGCAGAAATTTCAATGTACAATGATGTTTTTAAAAAAACAGTCAAAATGTGCTCCACTCGGGCTGAAAACGCTGTTGGGGACATTTCATTAATGTTGACTATAAATCATAAACTAAGCATTTTTCAGCTGAAATAATGAATGTAGTCCTCTTAATTCTTGCTTCTAAAGCATACGCAAGCAGATATTTCAATGTACAATGATGTTTTTAAAAAAAACAGTCAAAATGTGCTCCACTCGGGCTGAAAACGCTGTTGGGGACATTTCATTAATGTTGACTATAAATCAAAAACTAAGCATTTTTCAGCTGAAATAATGAATGTAGTCCTCTTAATTCTTGCTTCTAAAGCATACGCAAGCAGAAATTTCAATGTACAATGATGTTTTTAAAAAAACAGTCAAAATGTGCTCCACTCGGGCTGAAAACGCTTGTTTGGAACATTTCATTAATGTTGACTATAAATCATAAACTAAGCATTTTTCAGCTGAAATAATGAATGTAGTCCTCTTAATTCTTGCTTCTAAAGCATACGCAAGCAGAAATTTCAATGTACAATGATGTTTTTAAAAAAACAGTCAAAATGTGCTCCACTCGGGCTGAAAACGCTTGTTTGGGACATTACATTAATGTTGACTATAAATCATAAACTAAGCATTTTTCAGCTGAAATAATGAATGTAGTCCTCTTAATTCTTGCTTCTAAAGCATACGCAAACAGAAATTTCAATGTACAATGATGTTTTTAAAAAAACGGTCAAAATGTGCTCCACTCGGGCTGAAAACGCTTGTTTGGAACATTTCATTAATGTTGACTATAAATCATAAACTAAGCATTTTTCAGCTGAAATAATGAATGTAGTCCTCTTAATTCTTGCTTCTAAAGCATATGCAAGCAGAAATTTCAATGTACAATGATGTTTTTAAAAAAACAGTCAAAATGTGCTCCACTCGGGCTGAAAACGCTTGTTTGGAACATTTCATTAATGTTGACTATAATTCATAAACTAAGCATTTTTCAGCTGAAATAATGAATGTAGTCCTCTTAATTCTTGCTTCTAAAGCATACGCAAGCAGAAATTTCAATGTACAATGATGTTTTTAAAAAAACAGTCAAAATGTGCTCCACTCGGGCTGAAAACGCTGTTGGGGACATTTCATTAATGTTGACTATAAATCATAAACTAAGCATTTTTCAGCTGAAATAATGAATGTAGTCCTCTTAATTCTTAATTCTAAAGCATACGCAAGCAGAAATTTCAATGTACAATGACGTTTTTAAAAAAACTGTCAAAATGTGCTCCACTCGGGCTGAAAACGCTTGTTTGGGACATTACATTAATGTTGACTATAATTCATAAACTAAGCATTTTTCAGCTGAAATAATGAATGTAGTCCTCTTAATTCTTGCTTCTAAAGCATACGCAAGCAGAAATTTCAATGTACAATGATGTTTTTAAAAAAACGGTCAAAATGTGCTCCACTCGGGCTGAAAACGCTTGTTTGGAACATTTCATTAATGTTGACTATAAATCATAAACTAAGCATTTTTCAGCTGAAATAATGAATGTAGTCCTCTTAATTCTTGCTTCTAAAGCATATGCAAGCAGAAATTTCAATGTACAATGATGTTTTTAAAAAAACAGTCAAAATGTGCTCCACTCGGGCTGAAAACGCTGTTGGGGACATTTCATTAATGTTGACTATAATTCATAAACTAAGCATTTTTCAGCTGAAATAATGAATGTAGTCCTCTTAATTCTTGCTTCTAAAGCATACGCAAGCAGAAATTTCAATGTACAATGATGTTTTTAAAAAAACAGTCAAAATGTGCTCCACTCGGGCTGAAAACGCTTGTTTGGAACATTTCATTAATGTTGACTATAATTCATAAACTAAGCATTTTTCAGCTGAAATAATGAATGTAGTCCTCTTAATTCTTGCTTCTAAAGCATACGCAAGCAGAAATTTCAATGTACAATGATGTTTTTAAAAAAACAGTCAAAATGTGCTCCACTCGGGCTGAAAACGCTGTTGGGGACATTTCATTAATGTTGACTATAATTCATAAACTAAGCATTTTTCAGCTGAAATAATGAATGTAGTCCTCTTAATTCTTGCTTCTAAAGCATACGCAAGCAGAAATTTCAATGTACAATGATGTTTTTAAAAAAACGGTCAAAATGTGCTCCACTCGGGCTGAAAACGCTTGTTTGGAACATTTCATTAATGTTGACTATAAATCATAAACTAAGCATTTTTCAGCTGAAATAATGAATGTAGTCCTCTTAATTCTTGCTTCTAAAGCATATGCAAGCAGAAATTTCAATGTACAATGATGTTTTTAAAAAAACAGTCAAAATGTGCTCCACTCGGGCTGAAAACGCTTGTTTGGAACATTTTATTAATGTTGACTATAATTCATAAACTAAGCATTTTTCAGCTGAAATAATGAATGTAGTCCTCTTAATTCTTGCTTCTAAAGCATACGCAAGCAGAAATTTTAATGTACAATGATGTTTTTAAAAAAACGGTCAAAATGTGCTCCACTCGGGCTGAAAACGCTTGTTTGGAACATTTCATTAATGTTGACTATAAATCATAAACTAAGCATTTTTCAGCTGAAATAATGAATGTAGTCCTCTTAATTCTTGCTTCTAAAGCATATGCAAGCAGAAATTTCAATGTACAATGATGTTTTTAAAAAAACAGTCAAAATGTGCTCCACTCGGGCTGAAAACGCTGTTGGGGACATTTCATTAATGTTGACTATAAATCAAAAACTAAGCATTTTTCAGCTGAAATAATGAATGTAGTCCTCTTAATTCTTAATTCTAAAGCATACGCAAGCAGAAATTTCAATGTACAATGATGTTTTTAAAAAAACAGTCAAAATGTGCTCCACTCGGGCTGAAAACGCTGTTGGGGACATTTCATTAATGTTGACTATAAATCAAAAACTAAGCATTTTTCAGCTGAAATAATGAATGTAGTCCTCTTAATTCTTGCTTCTAAAGCATACGCAAGCAGAAATTTCAATGTACAATGATGTTTTTAAAAAAACAGTCAAAATGTGCTCCACTCGGGCTGAAAACGCTTGTTTGGAACATTTCATTAATGTTGACTATAAATCATAAACTAAGCATTTTTCAGCTGAAATAATGAATGTAGTCCTCTTAATTCTTGCTTCTAAAGCATACGCAAGCAGAAATTTCAATGTACAATGATGTTTTTAAAAAAACAGTCAAAATGTGCTCCACTCGGGCTGAAAACGCTGTTGGGGACATTTCATTAATGTTGACTATAAATCATAAACTAAGCATTTTTCAGCTGAAATAATGAATGTAGTCCTCTTAATTCTTGCTTCTAAAGCATACGCAAGCAGAAATTTCAATGTACAATGATGTTTTTAAAAAAACAGTCAAAATGTGCTCCACTCGGGCTGAAAACGCTTGTTTGGGACATTACATTAATGGTGACTATAAATCATAAACTAAGCATTTTTCAGCTGAAATAATGAATGTAGTCCTCTTAATTCTTGCTTCTAAAGCATACGCAAACAGAAATTTCAATGTACAATGATGTTTTTAAAAAAACGGTCAAAATGTGCTCCACTCGGGCTGAAAACGCTTGTTTGGAACATTTCATTAATGTTGACTATAAATCATAAACTAAGCATTTTTCAGCTGAAATAATGAATGTAGTCCTCTTAATTCTTGCTTCTAAAGCATACGCAAGCAGAAATTTCAATGTACAATGATGTTTTTAAAAAAACAGTCAAAATGTGCTCCACTCGGGCTGAAAATGCTGTTGGGGACATTTCATTAATGTTGACTATAAATCAAAAACTAAGCATTTTTCAGCTGAAATAATGAATGTAGTCCTCTTAATTCTTGCTTCTAAAGCATACGCAAGCAGAAATTTCAATGTACAATGATGTTTTTAAAAAAACAGTCAAAATGTGCTCCACTCGGGCTGAAAACGCTGTTGGGGACATTTCATTAATGTTGACTATAAATCATAAACTAAGCATTTTTCAGCTGAAATAATGAATGTAGTCCTCTTAATTCTTGCTTCTAAAGCATACGCAAGCAGATATTTCAATGTACAATGATGTTTTTAAAAAAAACAGTCAAAATGTGCTCCACTCGGGCTGAAAACGCTGTTGGGGACATTTCATTAATGTTGACTATAAATCAAAAACCAAGCATTTTTCAGCTGAAATAATGAATGTAGTCCTCTTAATTCTTGCTTCTAAAGCATACGCAAGCAGAAATTTCAATGTACAATGATGTTTTTAAAAAAACAGTCAAAATGTGCTCCACTCGGGCTGAAAACGTTTGTTTGGAACATTTCATTAATGTTGACTATAAATCATAAACTAAGCATTTTTCAGCTGAAATAATGAATGTAGTCCTTTTAAGTCTTGCTTCTAAAGCATACGCAAGCAGAAATTTCAATGTACAATGATGTTTTTAAAAAAACAGTCAAAATGTGCTCCACTCGGGCTGAAAACGCTTGTTTGGGACATTACATTAATGGTGACTATAAATCATAAACTAAGCATTTTTCAGCTGAAATAATGAATGTAGTCCTCTTAATTCTTGCTTCTAAAGCATACGCAAACAGAAATTTCAATGTACAATGATGTTTTTAAAAAAACGGTCAAAATGTGCTCCACTCGGGCTGAAAACGCTTGTTTGGAACATTTCATTAATGTTGACTATAAATCATAAACTAAGCATTTTTCAGCTGAAAAAATGAATGTAGTCCTCTTAATTCTTGCTTCTAAAGCATACGCAAGCAGAAATTTCAATGTACAATGATGTTTTTAAAAAAAACAGTCAAAATGTGCTCCACTCGGGCTGAAAACGCTTGTTTGGGACATTACATTAATGTTGACTATAAATCATAAACTAAGCATTTTTCAGCTGAAATAATGAATGTAGTCCTCTTAATTCTTGCTTCTAAAGCATACGCAAACAGAAATTTCAATGTACAATGATGTTTTTAAAAAAACGGTCAAAATGTGCTCCACTCGGGCTGAAAACGCTTGTTTGGAACATTTCATTAATGTTGACTATAAATCATAAACTAAGCATTTTTCAGCTGAAATAATGAATGTAGTCCTCTTAATTCTTGCTTCTAAAGCATATGCAAGCAGAAATTTCAATGTACAATGATGTTTTTAAAAAAACAGTCAAAATGTGCTCCACTCGGGCTGAAAACGCTTGTTTGGAACATTTCATTAATGTTGACTATAATTCATAAACTAAGCATTTTTCAGCTGAAATAATGAATGTAGTCCTCTTAATTCTTGCTTCTAAAGCATACGCAAGCAGAAATTTCAATGTACAATGATGTTTTTAAAAAAAACAGTCAAAATGTGCTCCACTCGGGCTGAAAACGCTGTTGGGGACATTTCATTAATGTTGACTATAAATCAAAAACTAAGCATTTTTCAGCTGAAAAAATGAATGTAGTCCTCTTAATTCTTGCTTCTAAAGCATACGCAAGCAGAAATTTCAATGTACAATGATGTTTTTAAAAAAACAGTCAAAATGTGCTCCCCTCGGGCTGAAAACGCTGTTGGGGACATTTCATTAATGTTGACTATAAATCATAAACTAAGCATTTTTCAGCTGAAATAATGAATGTAGTCCTCTTAATTCTTGCTTCTAAAGCATACGCAAGCAGAAATTTCAATGTACAATGATGTTTTTAAAAAAACAGTCAAAATGTGCTCCACTCGGGCTGAAAACGCTTGTTTGGAACATTTCATTAATGTTGACTATAAATCATAAACTAAGCATTTTTCAGCTGAAATAATGAATGTAGTCCTCTTACTTCTTGCTTCTAAAGCATACGCAAGCAGAAATTTCAATGTACAATGATGTTTTTAAAAAAACAGTCAAAATGTGCTCCACTCGGGCTGAAAACGCTGTTGGGGACATTTCATTAATGTTGACTATAAATCAAAAACTAAGCATTTTTCAGCTGAAATAATGAATGTAGTCCTCTTAATTCTTGCTTCTAAAGCATACGCAAGCAGAAATTTCAATGTACAATGATGTTTTTAAAAAAACAGTCAAAATGTGCTCCACTCGGGCTGAAAACGCTGTTGGGGACATTTCATTAATGTTGACTATAAATCAAAAACTAAGCATTTTTCAGCTGAAATAATGAATGTAGTCCTCTTAATTCTTGCTTCTAAAGCATACGCAAGCAGAAATTTCAATGTACAATGATGTTTTTAAAAAAACAGTCAAAATGTGCTCCACTCGGGCTGAAAACGCTGTTGGGGACATTTCATTAATGTTGACTATAAATCATAAACTAAGCATTTTTCAGCTGAAATAATGAATGTAGTCCTCTTAATTCTTGCTTCTAAAGCATACGCAAGCAGATATTTCAATGTACAATGATGTTTTTAAAAAAAACAGTCAAAATGTGCTCCACTCGGGCTGAAAACGCTGTTGGGGACATTTCATTAATGTTGACTATAAATCAAAAACTAAGCATTTTTCAGCTGAAATAATGAATGTAGTCCTCTTAATTCTTGCTTCTAAAGCATACGCAAGCAGAAATTTCAATGTACAATGATGTTTTTAAAAAAACAGTCAAAATGTGCTCCACTCGGGCTGAAAACGTTTGTTTGGAACATTTCATTAATGTTGACTATAAATCATAAACTAAGCATTTTTCAGCTGAAATAATGAATGTAGTCCTTTTAAGTCTTGCTTCTAAAGCATACGCAAGCAGAAATTTCAATGTACAATGATGTTTTTAAAAAAACAGTCAAAATGTGCTCCACTCGGGCTGAAAACGCTTGTTTGGGACATTACATTAATGGTGACTATAAATCATAAACTAAGCATTTTTCAGCTGAAATAATGAATGTAGTCCTCTTAATTCTTGCTTCTAAAGCATACGCAAACAGAAATTTCAATGTACAATGATGTTTTTAAAAAAACGGTCAAAATGTGCTCCACTCGGGCTGAAAACGCTTGTTTGGAACATTTCATTAATGTTGACTATAAATCATAAACTAAGCATTTTTCAGCTGAAAAAATGAATGTAGTCCTCTTAATTCTTGCTTCTAAAGCATACGCAAGCAGAAATTTCAATGTACAATGATGTTTTTAAAAAAAACAGTCAAAATGTGCTCCACTCGGGCTGAAAACGCTTGTTTGGGACATTACATTAATGTTGACTATAAATCATAAACTAAGCATTTTTCAGCTGAAATAATGAATGTAGTCCTCTTAATTCTTGCTTCTAAAGCATACGCAAACAGAAATTTCAATGTACAATGATGTTTTTAAAAAAACGGTCAAAATGTGCTCCACTCGGGCTGAAAACGCTTGTTTGGAACATTTCATTAATGTTGACTATAAATCATAAACTAAGCATTTTTCAGCTGAAATAATGAATGTAGTCCTCTTAATTCTTGCTTCTAAAGCATATGCAAGCAGAAATTTCAATGTACAATGATGTTTTTAAAAAAACAGTCAAAATGTGCTCCACTCGGGCTGAAAACGCTTGTTTGGAACATTTCATTAATGTTGACTATAATTCATAAACTAAGCATTTTTCAGCTGAAATAATGAATGTAGTCCTCTTAATTCTTGCTTCTAAAGCATACGCAAGCAGAAATTTCAATGTACAATGATGTTTTTAAAAAAAACAGTCAAAATGTGCTCCACTCGGGCTGAAAACGCTGTTGGGGACATTTCATTAATGTTGACTATAAATCAAAAACTAAGCATTTTTCAGCTGAAAAAATGAATGTAGTCCTCTTAATTCTTGCTTCTAAAGCATACGCAAGCAGAAATTTCAATGTACAATGATGTTTTTAAAAAAACAGTCAAAATGTGCTCCCCTCGGGCTGAAAACGCTGTTGGGGACATTTCATTAATGTTGACTATAAATCATAAACTAAGCATTTTTCAGCTGAAATAATGAATGTAGTCCTCTTAATTCTTGCTTCTAAAGCATACGCAAGCAGAAATTTCAATGTACAATGATGTTTTTAAAAAAACAGTCAAAATGTGCTCCACTCGGGCTGAAAACGCTTGTTTGGAACATTTCATTAATGTTGACTATAAATCATAAACTAAGCATTTTTCAGCTGAAATAATGAATGTAGTCCTCTTACTTCTTGCTTCTAAAGCATACGCAAGCAGAAATTTCAATGTACAATGATGTTTTTAAAAAAACAGTCAAAATGTGCTCCACTCGGGCTGAAAACGCTGTTGGGGACATTTCATTAATGTTGACTATAAATCAAAAACTAAGCATTTTTCAGCTGAAATAATGAATGTAGTCCTCTTAATTCTTGCTTCTAAAGCATACGCAAGCAGAAATTTCAATGTACAATGATGTTTTTAAAAAAACAGTCAAAATGTGCTCCACTCGGGCTGAAAACGCTGTTGGGGACATTTCATTAATGTTGACTATAAATCATAAACTAAGCATTTTTCAGCTGAAATAATGAATGTAGTCCTCTTAATTCTTGCTTCTAAAGCATACGCAAGCAGATATTTCAATGTACAATGATGTTTTTAAAAAAAACAGTCAAAATGTGCTCCACTCGGGCTGAAAACGCTGTTGGGGACATTTCATTAATGTTGACTATAAATCAAAAACTAAGCATTTTTCAGCTGAAATAATGAATGTAGTCCTCTTAATTCTTGCTTCTAAAGCATACGCAAGCAGAAATTTCAATGTACAATGATGTTTTTAAAAAAACAGTCAAAATGTGCTCCACTCGGGCTGAAAACGCTTGTTTGGAACATTTCATTAATGTTGACTATAAATCATAAACTAAGCATTTTTCAGCTGAAATAATGAATGTAGTCCTCTTAATTCTTGCTTCTAAAGCATACGCAAGCAGAAATTTCAATGTACAATGATGTTTTTAAAAAAACAGTCAAAATGTGCTCCACTCGGGCTGAAAACGCTTGTTTGGGACATTACATTAATGTTGACTATAAATCAAAAACTAAGCATTTTTCAGCTGAAATAATGAATGTAGTCCTCTTAATTCTTGCTTCTAAAGCATACGCAAACAGAAATTTCAATGTACAATGATGTTTTTAAAAAAACGGTCAAAATGTGCTCCACTCGGGCTGAAAACGCTTGTTTGGAACATTTCATTAATGTTGACTATAAATCATAAACTAAGCATTTTTCAGCTGAAATAATGAATGTAGTCCTCTTAATTCTTGCTTCTAAAGCATATGCAAGCAGAAATTTCAATGTACAATGATGTTTTTAAAAAAACAGTCAAAATGTGCTCCACTCGGGCTGAAAACGCTTGTTTGGAACATTTCATTAATGTTGACTATAATTCATAAACTAAGCATTTTTCAGCTGAAATAATGAATGTAGTCCTCTTAATTCTTGCTTCTAAAGCATACGCAAGCAGAAATTTCAATGTACAATGATGTTTTTAAAAAAACAGTCAAAATGTGCTCCACTCGGGCTGAAAACGCTGTTGGGGACATTTCATTAATGTTGACTATAAATCATAAACTAAGCATTTTTCAGCTGAAATAATGAATGTAGTCCTCTTAATTCTTGCTTCTAAAGCATACGCAAGCAGAAATTTCAATGTACAATGATGTTTTTAAAAAAACTGTCAAAATGTGCTCCACTCGGGCTGAAAACGCTTGTTTGGGACATTACATTAATGTTGACTATAATTCATAAACTAAGCATTTTTCAGCTGAAATAATGAATGTAGTCCTCTTAATTCTTGCTTCTAAAGCATACGCAAGCAGAAATTTCAATGTACAATGATGTTTTTAAAAAAACGGTCAAAATGTGCTCCACTCGGGCTGAAAACGCTTGTTTGGAACATTTCATTAATGTTGACTATAAATCATAAACTAAGCATTTTTCAGCTGAAATAATGAATGTAGTCCTCTTAATTCTTGCTTCTAAAGCATATGCAAGCAGAAATTTCAATGTACAATGATGTTTTTAAAAAAACAGTAAAAATGTGCTCCACTCGGGCTGAAAACGCTTGTTTGGAACATTTCATTAATGTTGACTATAATTCATAAACTAAGCATTTTTCAGCTGAAATAATGAATGTAGTCCTCTTAATTCTTGCTTCTAAAGCATACGCAAGCAGAAATTTCAATGTACAATGATGTTTTTAAAAAAAACAGTCAAAATGTGCTCCACTCGGGCTGAAAACGCTGTTGGGGACATTTCATTAATGTTGACTATAAATCAAAAACTAAGCATTTTTCAGCTGAAAAAATGAATGTAGTCCTCTTAATATTTGCTTCTAAAGCATACGCAAGCAGAAATTTCAATGTACAATGATGTTTTTAAAAAAACAGTCAAAATGTGCTCCACTCGGGCTGAAAACGCTGTTGGGGACATTTCATTAATGTTGACTATAAATCATAAACTAAGCATTTTTCAGCTGAAATAATGAATGTAGTCCTCTTAATTCTTGCTTCTAAAGCATACGCAAGCAGAAATTTCAATGTACAATGATGTTTTTAAAAAAACAGTCAAAATGTGCTCCACTCGGGCTGAAAACGCTGTTGGGGACATTTCATTAATGTTGACTATAAATCAAAAACTAAGCATTTTTCAGCTGAAATATTGAATGTAGTCCTCTTAATTCTTGCTTCTAAAGCATACGCAAGCAGAAATTTCAATGTACAATGATGTTTTTAAAAAAACGGTCAAAATGTGCTCCACTCGGGCTGAAAACGCTTGTTTGGAACATTTCATTAATGTTGACTATAAATCATAAACTAAGCATTTTTCAGCTGAAATAATGAATGTAGTCCTCTTAATTCTTGCTTCTAAAGCATATGCAAGCAGAAATTTCAATGTACAATGATGTTTTTAAAAAAACAGTCAAAATGTGCTCCACTCGGGCTGAAAACGCTGTTGGGGACATTTCATTAATGTTGACTATAAATCAAAAACTAAGCATTTTTCAGCTGAAATAATGAATGTAGTCCTCTTAATTCTTAATTCTAAAGCATACGCAAGCAGAAATTTCAATGTACAATGATGTTTTTAAAAAAACAGTCAAAATGTGCTCCACTCGGGCTGAAAACGCTGTTGGGGACATTTCATTAATGTTGACTATAAATCAAAAACTAAGCATTTTTCAGCTGAAATAATGAATGTAGTCCTCTTAATTCTTGCTTCTAAAGCATACGCAAGCAGAAATTTCAATGTACAATGATGTTTTTTAAAAAAAACAGTCAAAATGTGCTCCACTCGGGCTGAAAACGCTGTTGGGGACATTTCATTAATGTTGACTATAAATCAAAAACTAAGCATTTTTCAGCTGAAAAAATGAATGTAGTCCTCTTAATTCTTGCTTCTAAAGCATACGCAAGCAGAAATTTCAATGTACAATGATGTTTTTAAAAAAACAGTCAAAATGTGCTCCCCTCGGGCTGAAAACGCTGTTGGGGACATTTCATTAATGTTGACTATAAATCATAAACCAAGCATTTTTCAGCTGAAATAATGAATGTAGTCCTCTTAATTCTTGCTTCTAAAGCATACGCAAGCAGAAATTTCAATGTACAATGATGTTTTTAAAAAAACAGTCAAAATGTGCTCCACTCGGGCTGAAAACGCTGTTGGGGACATTTCATTAATGTTGACTATAAATCAAAAACTAAGCATTTTTCAGCTGAAATAATGAATGTAGTCCTCTTAATTCTTGCTTCTAAAGCATACGCAAGCAGAAATTTCAATGTACAATGATGTTTTTAAAAAAACGGTCAAAATGTGCTCCACTCGGGCTGAAAACGCTTTTTTGGAACATTTCATTAATGTTGACTATAAATCATAAACTAAGCATTTTTCAGCTGAAAAAATGAATGTAGTCCTCTTAATTCTTGCTTCTAAAGCATACGCAAGCAGAAATTTCAATGTACAATGATGTTTTTAAAAAAACAGTCAAAATGTGCTCCACTCGGGCTGAAAACGCTGTTGGGGACATTTCATTAATGTTGACTATAAATCAAAAACTAAGCATTTGTCAGCTGAAATAATGAATGTAGTCCTCTTAATTCTTGCTTCTAAAGCATACGCAAGCAGAAATTTCAATGTACAATGATGTTTTTAAAAAAACAGTCAAAATGTGCTCCACTCGGGCTGAAAACGCTGTTGGGGACATTTCATTAATGTTGACTATAAATCATAAACTAAGCATTTTTCAGCTGAAATAATGAATGTAGTCCTCTTAATTCTTGCTTCTAAAGCATACGCAAGCAGATATTTCAATGTACAATGATGTTTTTAAAAAAAACAGTCAAAATGTGCTCCACTCGGGCTGAAAAGGCTGTTGGGGACATTTCATTAATGTTGACTATAAATCAAAAACTAAGCATTTTTCAGCTGAAATAATGAATGTAGTCCTCTTAATTCTTGCTTCTAAAGCATACGCAAGCAGACATTTCAATGTACAATGATGTTTTTAAAAAAACAGTCAAAATGTGCTCCACTCGGGCTGAAAACGCTTGTTTGGAACATTTCATTAATGTTGACTATAAATCATAAACTAAGCATTTTTCAGCTGAAATAATGAATGTAGTCCTCTTAATTCTTGCTTCTAAAGCATACGCAAGCAGAAATTTCAATGTACAATGATGTTTTTAAAAAAACAGTCAAAATGTGCTCCACTCGGGCTGAAAACGCTTGTTTGGGACATTACATTAATGTTGACTATATATCATAAACTAAGCATTTTTCAGCTGAAATAATGAATGTAGTCCTCTTAATTCTTGCTTCTAAAGCATACGCAAACAGAAATTTCAATGTACAATGATGTTTTTAAAAAAACGGTCAAAATGTGCTCCATCGGGCTGAAAACGCTTGTTTGGAACATTTCATTAATGTTGACTATAAATCATAAACTAAGCATTTTTCAGCTGAAATAATGAATGTAGTCCTCTTAATTCTTGCTTCTAAAGCATACGCAAGCAGAAATTTCAATGTACAATGATGTTTTTAAAAAAAACAGTCAAAATGTGCTCCACTCGGGCTGAAAACGCTTGTTTGGGACATTACATTAATGTTGACTATAAATCATAAACTAAGCATTTTTCAGCTGAAATAATGAATGTAGTCCTCTTAATTCTTGCTTCTAAAGCATACGCAAACAGAAATTTCAATGTACAATGATGTTTTTAAAAAAACGGTCAAAATGTGCTCCACTCGGGCTGAAAACGCTTGTTTGGAACATTTCATTAATGTTGACTATAAATCATAAACTAAGCATTTTTCAGCTGAAATAATGAATGTAGTCCTCTTAATTCTTGCTTCTAAAGCATACGCAAGCAGAAATTTCAATGTACAATGATGTTTTTAAAAAAAACAGTCAAAATGTGCTCCACTCGGGCTGAAAACGCTGTTGGGGACATTTCATTAATGTTGACTATAAATCAAAAACTAAGCATTTTTCAGCTGAAAAAATGAATGTAGTCCTCTTAATATTTGCTTCTAAAGCATACGCAAGCAGAAATTTCAATGTACAATGATGTTTTTAAAAAAACAGTCAAAATGTGCTCCACTCGGGCTGAAAACGCTGTTGGGGACATTTCATTAATGTTGACTATAAATCATAAACTAAGCATTTTTCAGCTGAAATAATGAATGTAGTCCTCTTAATTCTTGCTTCTAAAGCATACGCAAGCAGAAATTTCAATGTACAATGATGTTTTTAAAAAAACAGTCAAAATGTGCTCCACTCGGGCTGAAAACGCTGTTGGGGACATTTCATTAATGTTGACTATAAATCAAAAACTAAGCATTTTTCAGCTGAAATAATGAATGTAGTCCTCTTAATTCTTGCTTCTAAAGCATACGCAAGCAGAAATTTCAATGTACAATGATGTTTTTAAAAAAACAGTCAAAATGTGCTCCACTCGGGCTGAAAACGCTGTTGGGGACATTTCATTAATGTTGACTATAAATCAAAAACTAAGCATTTTTCAGCTGAAATAATGAATGTAGTCTTCTTAATTCTTGCTTCTAAAGCATACGCAAGCAGAAATTTCAATGTACAATGATGTTTTTAAAAAAACAGTCAAAATGTGCTCCACTCGGGCTGAAAACGCTTGTTTGGGACATTACATTAATGTTGACTATAAATCATAAACTAAGCATTTTTCAGCTGAAATAATGAATGTAGTCCTCTTAATTCTTGCTTCTAAAGCATACGCAAACAGAAATTTCAATGTACAATGATGTTTTTAAAAAAACGGTCAAAATGTGCTCCACTCGGGCTGAAAACGCTTGCTTGTTTGGAACATTTCATTAATGTTGACTATAAATCATAAACTAAGCATTTTTCAGCTGAAATAATGAATGTAGTCCTCTTAATTCTTGCTTCTAAAGCATATGCAAGCAGAAATTTCAATGTACAATGATGTTTTTAAAAAAACAGTCAAAATGTGCTCCACTCGGGCTGAAAACGCTGTTGGGGACATTTCATTAATGTTGACTATAAATCAAAAACTAAGCATTTTTCAGCTGAAATAATGAATGTAGTCCTCTTAATTCTTGCTTCTAAAGCATACGCAAGCAGAAATTTCAATGTACAATGATGTTTTTAAAAAAAACAGTCAAAATGTGCTCCACTCGGGCTGAAAACGCTGTTGGGGACATTTCATTAATGTTGACTATAAATCAAAAACTAAGCATTTTTCAGCTGAAAAAATGAATGTAGTCCTCTTAATTCTTGCTTCTAAAGCATACGCAAGCAGAAATTTCAATGTACAATGATGTTTTTAAAAAAACAGTCAAAATGTGCTCCCCTCGGGCTGAAAACGCTGTTGGGGACATTTCATTAATGTTGACTATAAATCATAAACTAAGCATTTTTCAGCTGAAATAATGAATGTAGTCCTCTTAATTCTTGCTTCTAAAGCATACGCAAGCAGAAATTTCAATGTACAATGATGTTTTTAAAAAAACAGTCAAAATGTGCTCCACTCGGGCTGAAAACGCTGTTGGGGACATTTCATTAATGTTGACTATAAATCATAAACTAAGCATTTTTCAGCTGAAATAATGAATGTAGTCCTCTTAATTCTTGCTTCTAAAGCATACGCAAGCAGAAATTTCAATGTACAATGATGTTTTTAAAAAAACAGTCAAAATGTGCTCCACTCGGGCTGAAAACGCTGTTGGGGACATTTCATTAATGTTGACTATAAATCAAAAACTAAGCATTTTTCAGCTGAAATAATGAATGTAGTCCTCTTAATTCTTGCTTCTAAAGCATACGCAAGCAGAAATTTCAATGTACAATGATGTTTTTAAAAAAACAGTCAAAATGTGCTCCACTCGGGCTGAAAACGCTGTTGGGGACATTTCATTAATGTTGACTATAAATCAAAAACTAAGCATTTTTCAGCTGAAATAATGAATGTAGTCTTCTTAATTCTTGCTTCTAAAGCATACGCAAGCAGAAATTTCAATGTACAATGATGTTTTTAAAAAAACAGTCAAAATGTGCTCCACTCGGGCTGAAAACGCTTGTTTGGGACATTACATTAATGTTGACTATAAATCATAAACTAAGCATTTTTCAGCTGAAATAATGAATGTAGTCCTCTTAATTCTTGCTTCTAAAGCATACGCAAACAGAAATTTCAATGTACAATGATGTTTTTAAAAAAACGGTCAAAATGTGCTCCACTCGGGCTGAAAACGCTTGCTTGTTTGGAACATTTCATTAATGTTGACTATAAATCATAAACTAAGCATTTTTCAGCTGAAATAATGAATGTAGTCCTCTTAATTCTTGCTTCTAAAGCATATGCAAGCAGAAATTTCAATGTACAATGATGTTTTTAAAAAAACAGTCAAAATGTGCTCCACTCGGGCTGAAAACGCTGTTGGGGACATTTCATTAATGTTGACTATAAATCAAAAACTAAGCATTTTTCAGCTGAAATAATGAATGTAGTCCTCTTAATTCTTGCTTCTAAAGCATACGCAAGCAGAAATTTCAATGTACAATGATGTTTTTAAAAAAAACAGTCAAAATGTGCTCCACTCGGGCTGAAAACGCTGTTGGGGACATTTCATTAATGTTGACTATAAATCAAAAACTAAGCATTTTTCAGCTGAAAAAATGAATGTAGTCCTCTTAATTCTTGCTTCTAAAGCATACGCAAGCAGAAATTTCAATGTACAATGATGTTTTTAAAAAAACAGTCAAAATGTGCTCCCCTCGGGCTGAAAACGCTGTTGGGGACATTTCATTAATGTTGACTATAAATCATAAACTAAGCATTTTTCAGCTGAAATAATGAATGTAGTCCTCTTAATTCTTGCTTCTAAAGCATACGCAAGCAGAAATTTCAATGTACAATGATGTTTTTAAAAAAACAGTCAAAATGTGCTCCACTCGGGCTGAAAACGCTGTTGGGGACATTTCATTAATGTTGACTATAAATTAAAAACTAAGCATTTTTCAGCTGAAATAATGAATGTAGTCCTCTTAATTCTTGCTTCTAAAGCATACGCAAGCAGAAATTTCAATGTACAATGATGTTTTTAAAAAAACGGTCAAAATGTGCTCCACTCGGGCTGAAAACGCTTGTTTGGAACATTTCATTAATGTTGACTATAAATCATAAACTAAGCATTTTTCAGCTGAAAAAATGAATGTAGTCCTCTTAATTCTTGCTTCTAAAGCATACGCAAGCAGAAATTTCAATGTACAATGATGTTTTTAAAAAAACAGTCAAAATGTGCTCCACTCGGGCTGAAAACGCTGTTGGGGACATTTCATTAATGTTGACTATAAATCAAAAACTAAGCATTTTTCAGCTGAAATAATGAATGTAGTCCTCTTAATTCTTGCTTCTAAAGCATACGCAAGCAGAAATTTCAATGTACAATGATGTTTTTAAAAAAACAGTCAAAATGTGCTCCACTCGGGCTGAAAACGCTGTTGGGGACATTTCATTAATGTTGACTATAAATCATAAACTAAGCATTTTTCAGCTGAAATAATGAATGTAGTCCTCTTAATTCTTGCTTCTAAAGCATACGCAAGCAGATATTTCAATGTACAATGATGTTTTTAAAAAAAACAGTCAAAATGTGCTCCACTCGGGCTGAAAACGCTGTTGGGGACATTTCATTAATGTTGACTATAAATCAAAAACTAAGCATTTTTCAGCTGAAATAATGAATGTAGTCCTCTTAATTCTTGCTTCTAAAGCATACGCAAGCAGAAATTTCAATGTACAATGATGTTTTTAAAAAAACAGTCAAAATGTGCTCCACTCGGGCTGAAAACGCTTGTTTGGAACATTTCATTAATGTTGACTATAAATCATAAACTAAGCATTTTTCAGCTGAAATAATGAATGTAGTCCTCTTAATTCTTGCTTCTAAAGCATACGCAAGCAGAAATTTCAATGTACAATGATGTTTTTAAAAAAACAGTCAAAATGTGCTCCACTCGGGCTGAAAACGCTTGTTTGGGACATTACATTAATGTTGACTATAAATCATAAACTAAGCATTTTTCAGCTGAAATAATGAATGTAGTCCTCTTAATTCTTGCTTCTAAAGCATACGCAAACAGAAATTTCAATGTACAATGATGTTTTTAAAAAAACGGTCAAAATGTGCTCCACTCGGGCTGAAAACGCTTGTTTGGAACATTTCATTAATGTTGACTATAAATCATAAACTAAGCATTTTTCAGCTGAAATAATGAATGTAGTCCTCTTAATTCTTGCTTCTAAAGCATATGCAAGCAGAAATTTCAATGTACAATGATGTTTTTAAAAAAACAGTCAAAATGTGCTCCACTCGGGCTGAAAACGCTTGTTTGGAACATTTCATTAATGTTGACTATAATTCATAAACTAAGCATTTTTCAGCTGAAATAATGAATGTAGTCCTCTTAATTCTTGCTTCTAAAGCATACGCAAGCAGAAATTTCAATGTACAATGATGTTTTTAAAAAAACAGTCAAAATGTGCTCCACTCGGGCTGAAAACGCTGTTGGGGACATTTCATTAATGTTGACTATAAATCATAAACTAAGCATTTTTCAGCTGAAATAATGAATGTAGTCCTCTTAATTCTTAATTCTAAAGCATACGCAAGCAGAAATTTCAATGTACAATGACGTTTTTAAAAAAACTGTCAAAATGTGCTCCACTCGGGCTGAAAACGCTTGTTTGGGACATTACATTAATGTTGACTATAATTCATAAACTAAGCATTTTTCAGCTGAAATAATGAATGTAGTCCTCTTAATTCTTGCTTCTAAAGCATACGCAAGCAGAAATTTCAATGTACAATGATGTTTTTAAAAAAACGGTCAAAATGTGCTCCACTCGGGCTGAAAACGCTTGTTTGGAACATTTCATTAATGTTGACTATAAATCATAAACTAAGCATTTTTCAGCTGAAATAATGAATGTAGTCCTCTTAATTCTTGCTTCTAAAGCATATGCAAGCAGAAATTTCAATGTACAATGATGTTTTTAAAAAAACAGTCAAAATGTGCTCCACTCGGGCTGAAAACGCTGTTGGGGACATTTCATTAATGTTGACTATAATTCATAAACTAAGCATTTTTCAGCTGAAATAATGAATGTAGTCCTCTTAATTCTTGCTTCTAAAGCATACGCAAGCAGAAATTTCAATGTACAATGATGTTTTTAAAAAAACGGTCAAAATGTGCTCCACTCGGGCTGAAAACGCTTGTTTGGAACATTTCATTAATGTTGACTATAAATCATAAACTAAGCATTTTTCAGCTGAAATAATGAATGTAGTCCTCTTAATTCTTGCTTCTAAAGCATATGCAAGCAGAAATTTCAATGTACAATGATGTTTTTAAAAAAACAGTCAAAATGTGCTCCACTCGGGCTGAAAACGCTTGTTTGGAACATTTTATTAATGTTGACTATAATTCATAAACTAAGCATTTTTCAGCTGAAATAATGAATGTAGTCCTCTTAATTCTTGCTTCTAAAGCATACGCAAGCAGAAATTTCAATGTACAATGATGTTTTTAAAAAAACGGTCAAAATGTGCTCCACTCGGGCTGAAAACGCTTGTTTGGAACATTTCATTAATGTTGACTATAAATCATAAACTAAGCATTTTTCAGCTGAAATAATGAATGTAGTCCTCTTAATTCTTGCTTCTAAAGCATACGCAAGCAGAAATTTCAATGTACAATGATGTTTTTAAAAAAACAGTCAAAATGTGCTCCACTCGGGCTGAAAACGCTGTTGGGGACATTTCATTAATGTTGACTATAAATCAAAAACCAAGCATTTTTCAGCTGAAATAATGAATGTAGTCCTCTTAATTCTTAATTCTAAAGCATACGCAAGCAGAAATTTCAATGTACAATGATGTTTTTAAAAAAACAGTCAAAATGTGCTCCACTCGGGCTGAAAACGCTGTTGGGGACATTTCATTAATGTTGACTATAAATCAAAAACTAAGCATTTTTCAGCTGAAATAATGAATGTAGTCCTCTTAATTCTTGCTTCTAAAGCATACGCAAGCAGAAATTTCAATGTACAATGATGTTTTTAAAAAAACAGTCAAAATGTGCTCCACTCGGGCTGAAAACGCTTGTTTGGAACATTTTATTAATGTTGACTATAATTCATAAACTAAGCATTTTTCAGCTGAAATAATGAATGTAGTCCTCTTAATTCTTGCTTCTAAAGCATACGCAAGCAGAAATTTCAATGTACAATGATGTTTTTAAAAAAACGGTCAAAATGTGCTCCACTCGGGCTGAAAACGCTTGTTTGGAACATTTCATTAATGTTGACTATAAATCATAAACTAAGCATTTTTCAGCTGAAATAATGAATGTAGTCCTCTTAATTCTTGCTTCTAAAGCATATGCAAGCAGAAATTTCAATGTACAATGATGTTTTTAAAAAAACAGTCAAAATGTGCTCCACTCGGGCTGAAAACGCTGTTGGGGACATTTCATTAATGTTGACTATAAATCAAAAACTAAGCATTTTTCAGCTGAAATAATGAATGTAGTCCTCTTAATTCTTAATTCTAAAGCATACGCAAGCAGAAATTTCAATGTACAATGATGTTTTTAAAAAAACAGTCAAAATGTGCTCCACTCGGGCTGAAAACGCTGTTGGGGACATTTCATTAATGTTGACTATAAATCAAAAACTAAGCATTTTTCAGCTGAAATAATGAATGTAGTCCTCTTAATTCTTGCTTCTAAAGCATACGCAAGCAGAAATTTCAATGTACAATGATGTTTTTAAAAAAACAGTCAAAATGTGCTCCACTCGGGCTGAAAACGCTTGTTTGGAACATTTCATTAATGTTGACTATAAATCATAAACTAAGCATTTTTCAGCTGAAATAATGAATGTAGTCCTCTTAATTCTTGCTTCTAAAGCATACGCAAGCAGAAATTTCAATGTACAATGATGTTTTTAAAAAAACAGTCAAAATGTGCTCCACTCGGGCTGAAAACGCTGTTGGGGACATTTCATTAATGTTGACTATAAATCATAAACTAAGCATTTTTCAGCTGAAATAATGAATGTAGTCCTCTTAATTCTTGCTTCTAAAGCATACGCAAGCAGAAATTTCAATGTACAATGATGTTTTTAAAAAAACAGTCAAAATGTGCTCCACTCGGGCTGAAAACGCTTGTTTGGGACATTACATTAATGGTGACTATAAATCATAAACTAAGCATTTTTCAGCTGAAATAATGAATGTAGTCCTCTTAATTCTTGCTTCTAAAGCATACGCAAACAGAAATTTCAATGTACAATGATGTTTTTAAAAAAACGGTCAAAATGTGCTCCACTCGGGCTGAAAACGCTTGTTTGGAACATTTCATTAATGTTGACTATAAATCATAAACTAAGCATTTTTCAGCTGAAATAATGAATGTAGTCCTCTTAATTCTTGCTTCTAAAGCATACGCAAGCAGAAATTTCAATGTACAATGATGTTTTTAAAAAAACAGTCAAAATGTGCTCCACTCGGGCTGAAAACGCTTGTTTGGAACATTTCATTAATGTTGACTATAAATCATAAACTAAGCATTTTTCAGCTGAAATAATGAATGTAGTCCTCTTAATTCTTGCTTCTAAAGCATACGCAAGCAGAAATTTCAATGTACAATGATGTTTTTAAAAAAACAGTCAAAATGTGCTCCACTCGGGCTGAAAACGCTTGTTTGGAACATTTCATTAATGTTGACTATAAATCATAAACTAAGCATTTTTCAGCTGAAATAATGAATGTAGTCCTCTTAATTCTTGCTTCTAAAGCATATGCAAGCAGAAATTTCAATGTACAATGATGTTTTTAAAAAAACAGTCAAAATGTGCTCCACTCGGGCTGAAAACGCTTGTTTGGAACATTTCATTAATGTTGACTATAATTCATAAACTAAGCATTTTTCAGCTGAAATAATGATTGTAGTCCTCTTAATTCTTGCTTCTAAAGCATACGCAAGCAGAAATTTCAATGTACAATGATGTTTTTAAAAAAAACAGTCAAAATGTGCTCCACTCGGGCTGAAAACGCTGTTGGGGACATTTCATTAATGTTGACTATAAATCAAAAACTAAGCATTTTTCAGCTGAAAAAATGAATGTAGTCCTCTTAATTCTTGCTTCTAAAGCATACGCAAGCAGAAATTTCAATGTACAATGATGTTTTTAAAAAAACAGTCAAAATGTGCTCCACTCGGGCTGAAAACGCTGTTGGGGACATTTCATTAATGTTGACTATAAATCATAAACTAAGCATTTTTCAGCTGAAATAATGAATGTAGTCCTCTTAATTCTTGCTTCTAAAGCATACGCAAGCAGAAATTTCAATGTACAATGATGTTTTTAAAAAAACAGTCAAAATGTGCTCCACTCGGGCTGAAAACGCTGTTGGGGACATTTCATTAATGTTGACTATAAATCAAAAACTAAGCATTTTTCAGCTGAAATAATGAATGTAGTCCTCTTAATTCTTGCTTCTAAAGCATACGCAAGCAGAAATTTCAATGTACAATGATGTTTTTAAAAAAACAGTCAAAATGTGCTCCACTCGGGCTGAAAACGCTGTTGGGGACATTTCATTAATGTTGACTATAAATCAAAAACTAAGCATTTTTCAGCTGAAATAATGAATGTAGTCCTCTTAATTCTTGCTTCTAAAGCATACGCAAGCAGAAATTTCAATGTACAATGATGTTTTTAAAAAAACAGTCAAAATGTGCTCCACTCGTGCTGAAAACGCTTGTTTGGGACATTACATTAATGTTGACTATAAATCATAAACTAAGCATTTTTCAGCTGAAATAATGAATGTAGTCCTCTTAATTCTTGCTTCTAAAGCATACGCAAACAGAAATTTCAATGTACAATGATGTTTTTAAAAAAACGGTCAAAATGTGCTCCACTCGGGCTGAAAACGCTTGTTTGGAACATTTCATTAATGTTGACTATAAATCATAAACTAAGCATTTTTCAGCTGAAATAATGAATGTAGTCCTCTTAATTCTTGCTTCTAAAGCATATGCAAGCAGAAATTTCAATGTACAATGATGTTTTTAAAAAAACAGTCAAAATGTGCTCCACTCGGGCTGAAAACGCTTGTTTGGAACATTTCATTAATGTTGACTATAATTCATAAACTAAGCATTTTTCAGCTGAAATAATGAATGTAGTCCTCTTAATTCTTGCTTCTAAAGCATACGCAAGCAGAAATTTCAATGTACAATGATGTTTTTAAAAAAAACAGTCAAAATGTGCTCCACTCGGGCTGAAAACGCTGTTGGGGACATTTCATTAATGTTGACTATAAATCAAAAACTAAGCATTTTTCAGCTGAAAAAATGAATGTAGTCCTCTTAATTCTTGCTTCTAAAGCATACGCAAGCAGAAATTTCAATGTACAATGATGTTTTTAAAAAAACAGTCAAAATGTGCTCCCCTCGGGCTGAAAACGCTGTTGGGGACATTTCATTAATGTTGACTATAAATCATAAACTAAGCATTTTTCAGCTGAAATAATGAATGTAGTCCTCTTAATTCTTGCTTCTAAAGCATACGCAAGCAGAAATTTCAATGTACAATGATGTTTTTAAAAAAACAGTCAAAATGTGCTCCACTCGGGCTGAAAACGCTTGTTTGGAACATTTCATTAATGTTGACTATAAATCATAAACTAAGCATTTTTCAGCTGAAATAATGAATGTAGTCCTCTTACTTCTTGCTTCTAAAGCATACGCAAGCAGAAATTTCAATGTACAATGATGTTTTTAAAAAAACAGTCAAAATGTGCTCCACTCGGGCTGAAAACGCTGTTGGGGACATTTCATTAATGTTGACTATAAATCAAAAACTAAGCATTTTTCAGCTGAAATAATGAATGTAGTCCTCTTAATTCTTGCTTCTAAAGCATACGCAAGCAGAAATTTCAATGTACAATGATGTTTTTAAAAAAACAGTCAAAATGTGCTCCACTCGGGCTGAAAACGCTGTTGGGGACATTTCATTAATGTTGACTATAAATCATAAACTAAGCATTTTTCAGCTGAAATAATGAATGTAGTCCTCTTAATTCTTGCTTCTAAAGCATACGCAAGCAGAAATTTCAATGTACAATGATGTTTTTAAAAAAAACAGTCAAAATGTGCTCCACTCGGGCTGAAAACGCTGTTGGGGACATTTCATTAATGTTGACTATAAATCAAAAACTAAGCATTTTTCAGCTGAAAAAATGAATGTAGTCCTCTTAATTCTTGCTTCTAAAGCATACGCAAGCAGAAATTTCAATGTACAATGATGTTTTTAAAAAAACAGTCAAAATGTGCTCCCCTCGGGCTGAAAACGCTGTTGGGGACATTTCATTAATGTTGACTATAAATCATAAACTAAGCATTTTTCAGCTGAAATAATGAATGTAGTCCTCTTAATTCTTGCTTCTAAAGCATACGCAAGCAGAAATTTCAATGTACAATGATGTTTTTAAAAAAACAGTCAAAATGTGCTCCACTCGGGCTGAAAACGCTTGTTTGGAACATTTCATTAATGTTGACTATAAATCATAAACTAAGCATTTTTCAGCTGAAATAATGAATGTAGTCCTCTTACTTCTTGCTTCTAAAGCATACGCAAGCAGAAATTTCAATGTACAATGATGTTTTTAAAAAAACAGTCAAAATGTGCTCCACTCGGGCTGAAAACGCTGTTGGGGACATTTCATTAATGTTGACTATAAATCAAAAACTAAGCATTTTTCAGCTGAAATAATGAATGTAGTCCTCTTAATTCTTGCTTCTAAAGCATACGCAAGCAGAAATTTCAATGTACAATGATGTTTTTAAAAAAACAGTCAAAATGTGCTCCACTCGGGCTGAAAACGCTGTTGGGGACATTTCATTAATGTTGACTATAAATCATAAACTAAGCATTTTTCAGCTGAAATAATGAATGTAGTCCTCTTAATTCTTGCTTCTAAAGCATACGCAAGCAGATATTTCAATGTACAATGATGTTTTTAAAAAAAACAGTCAAAATGTGCTCCACTCGGGCTGAAAACGCTGTTGGGGACATTTCATTAATGTTGACTATAAATCAAAAACTAAGCATTTTTCAGCTGAAATAATGAATGTAGTCCTCTTAATTCTTGCTTCTAAAGCATACGCAAGCAGAAATTTCAATGTACAATGATGTTTTTAAAAAAACAGTCAAAATGTGCTCCACTCGGGCTGAAAACGCTTGTTTGGAACATTTCATTAATGTTGACTATAAATCATAAACTAAGCATTTTTCAGCTGAAATAATGAATGTAGTCCTCTTAATTCTTGCTTCTAAAGCATACGCAAGCAGAAATTTCAATGTACAATGATGTTTTCAAAAAAACAGTCAAAATGTGCTCCACTCGGGCTGAAAACGCTTGTTTGGGACATTACATTAATGTTGACTATAAATCAAAAACTAAGCATTTTTCAGCTGAAATAATGAATGTAGTCCTCTTAATTCTTGCTTCTAAAGCATACGCAAACAGAAATTTCAATGTACAATGATGTTTTTAAAAAAACGGTCAAAATGTGCTCCACTCGGGCTGAAAACGCTTGTTTGGAACATTTCATTAATGTTGACTATAAATCATAAACTAAGCATTTTTCAGCTGAAATAATGAATGTAGTCCTCTTAATTCTTGCTTCTAAAGCATATGCAAGCAGAAATTTCAATGTACAATGATGTTTTTAAAAAAACAGTCAAAATGTGCTCCACTCGGGCTGAAAACGCTTGTTTGGAACATTTCATTAATGTTGACTATAATTCATAAACTAAGCATTTTTCAGCTGAAATAATGAATGTAGTCCTCTTAATTCTTGCTTCTAAAGCATACGCAAGCAGAAATTTCAATGTACAATGATGTTTTTAAAAAAACAGTCAAAATGTGCTCCACTCGGGCTGAAAACGCTGTTGGGGACATTTCATTAATGTTGACTATAAATCATAAACTAAGCATTTTTCAGCTGAAATAATGAATGTAGTCCTCTTAATTCTTGCTTCTAAAGCATACGCAAGCAGAAATTTCAATGTACAATGATGTTTTTAAAAAAACTGTCAAAATGTGCTCCACTCGGGCTGAAAACGCTTGTTTGGGACATTACATTAATGTTGACTATAATTCATAAACTAAGCATTTTTCAGCTGAAATAATGAATGTAGTCCTCTTAATTCTTGCTTCTAAAGCATACGCAAGCAGAAATTTCAATGTACAATGATGTTTTTAAAAAAACGGTCAAAATGTGCTCCACTCGGGCTGAAAACGCTTGTTTGGAACATTTCATTAATGTTGACTATAAATCATAAACTAAGCATTTTTCAGCTGAAATAATGAATGTAGTCCTCTTAATTCTTGCTTCTAAAGCATATGCAAGCAGAAATTTCAATGTACAATGATGTTTTTAAAAAAACAGTCAAAATGTGCTCCACTCGGGCTGAAAACGCTTGTTTGGAACATTTCATTAATGTTGACTATAATTCATAAACTAAGCATTTTTCAGCTGAAATAATGAATGTAGTCCTCTTAATTCTTGCTTCTAAAGCATACGCAAGCAGAAATTTCAATGTACAATGATGTTTTTAAAAAAAACAGTCAAAATGTGCTCCACTCGGGCTGAAAACGCTGTTCGGGACATTTCATTAATGTTGACTATAAATCAAAAACTAAGCATTTTTCAGCTGAAATAATGAATGTAGTCCTCTTAATTCTTAATTCTAAAGCATACGCAAGCAGAAATTTCAATGTACAATGATGTTTTTAAAAAAACAGTCAAAATGTGCTCCACTCGGGCTGAAAACGCTGTTGGGGACATTTCATTAATGTTGACTATAATTCATAAACTAAGCATTTTTCAGCTGAAATAATGAATGTAGTCCTCTTAATTCTTGCTTCTAAAGCATACGCAAGCAGAAATTTCAATGTACAATGATGTTTTTAAAAAAACGGTCAAAATGTGCTCCACTCGGGCTGAAAACGCTTGTTTGGAACATTTCATTAATGTTGACTATAAATCATAAACTAAGCATTTTTCAGCTGAAATAATGAATGTAGTCCTCTTAATTCTTGCTTCTAAAGCATACGCAAGCAGAAATTTCAATGTACAATGATGTTTTTAAAAAAACAGTCAAAATGTGCTCCACTCGGGCTGAAAACGCTTGTTTGGAACATTTCATTAATGTTGACTATAAATCATAAACTAAGCATTTTTCAGCTGAAATAATGAATGTAGTCCTCTTACTTCTTGCTTCTAAAGCATACGCAAGCAGAAATTTCAATGTACAATGATGTTTTTAAAAAAACAGTCAAAATGTGCTCCACTCGGGCTGAAAACGCTGTTGGGGACATTTCATTAATGTTGACTATAAATCAAAAACTAAGCATTTTTCAGCTGAAATAATGAATGTAGTCCTCTTAATTCTTGCTTCTAAAGCATACGCAAGCAGAAATTTCAATGTACAATGATGTTTTTAAAAAAACAGTCAAAATGTGCTCCACTCGGGCTGAAAACGCTGTTGGGGACATTTCATTAATGTTGACTATAAATCATAAACTAAGCATTTTTCAGCTGAAATAATGAATGTAGTCCTCTTAATTCTTGCTTCTAAAGCATACGCAAGCAGATATTTCAATGTACAATGATGTTTTTAAAAAAAACAGTCAAAATGTGCTCCACTCGGGCTGAAAACGCTGTTGGGGACATTTCATTAATGTTGACTATAAATCAAAAACTAAGCATTTTTCAGCTGAAATAATGAATGTAGTCCTCTTAATTCTTGCTTCTAAAGCATACGCAAGCAGAAATTTCAATGTACAATGATGTTTTTAAAAAAACAGTCAAAATGTGCTCCACTCGGGCTGAAAACGCTTGTTTGGAACATTTCATTAATGTTGACTATAAATCATAAACTAAGCATTTTTCAGCTGAAATAATGAATGTAGTCCTCTTAATTCTTGCTTCTAAAGCATACGCAAGCAGAAATTTCAATGTACAATGATGTTTTCAAAAAAACAGTCAAAATGTGCTCCACTCGGGCTGAAAACGCTTGTTTGGGACATTACATTAATGTTGACTATAAATCAAAAACTAAGCATTTTTCAGCTGAAATAATGAATGTAGTCCTCTTAATTCTTGCTTCTAAAGCATACGCAAACAGAAATTTCAATGTACAATGATGTTTTTAAAAAAACGGTCAAAATGTGCTCCACTCGGGCTGAAAACGCTTGTTTGGAACATTTCATTAATGTTGACTATAAATCATAAACTAAGCATTTTTCAGCTGAAATAATGAATGTAGTCCTCTTAATTCTTGCTTCTAAAGCATATGCAAGCAGAAATTTCAATGTACAATGATGTTTTTAAAAAAACAGTCAAAATGTGCTCCACTCGGGCTGAAAACGCTTGTTTGGAACATTTCATTAATGTTGACTATAATTCATAAACTAAGCATTTTTCAGCTGAAATAATGAATGTAGTCCTCTTAATTCTTGCTTCTAAAGCATACGCAAGCAGAAATTTCAATGTACAATGATGTTTTTAAAAAAACAGTCAAAATGTGCTCCACTCGGGCTGAAAACGCTGTTGGGGACATTTCATTAATGTTGACTATAAATCATAAACTAAGCATTTTTCAGCTGAAATAATGAATGTAGTCCTCTTAATTCTTGCTTCTAAAGCATACGCAAGCAGAAATTTCAATGTACAATGATGTTTTTAAAAAAACTGTCAAAATGTGCTCCACTCGGGCTGAAAACGCTTGTTTGGGACATTACATTAATGTTGACTATAATTCATAAACTAAGCATTTTTCAGCTGAAATAATGAATGTAGTCCTCTTAATTCTTGCTTCTAAAGCATATGCAAGCAGAAATTTCAATGTACAATGATGTTTTTAAAAAAACAGTCAAAATGTGCTCCACTCGGGCTGAAAACGCTGTTGGGGACATTTCATTAATGTTGACTATAAATCAAAAACTAAGCATTTTTCAGCTGAAATAATGAATGTAGTCCTCTTAATTCTTGCTTCTAAAGCATACGCAAGCAGAAATTTCAATGTACAATGATGTTTTTAAAAAAACAGTCAAAATGTGCTCCACTCGGGCTGAAAACGCTGTTGGGGACATTTCATTAATGTTGACTATAAATCAAAAACCAAGCATTTTTCAGCTGAAATAATGAATGTAGTCCTCTTAATTCTTAATTCTAAAGCATACGCAAGCAGAAATTTCAATGTACAATGATGTTTTTAAAAAAACAGTCAAAATGTGCTCCACTCGGGCTGAAAACGCTGTTGGGGACATTTCATTAATGTTGACTATAAATCAAAAACTAAGCATTTTTCAGCTGAAATAATGAATGTAGTCCTCTTAATTCTTGCTTCTAAAGCATACGCAAGCAGAAATTTCAATGTACAATGATGTTTTTAAAAAAACAGTCAAAATGTGCTCCACTCGGGCTGAAAACGCTTGTTTGGAACATTTTATTAATGTTGACTATAATTCATAAACTAAGCATTTTTCAGCTGAAATAATGAATGTAGTCCTCTTAATTCTTGCTTCTAAAGCATACGCAAGCAGAAATTTCAATGTACAATGATGTTTTTAAAAAAACGGTCAAAATGTGCTCCACTCGGGCTGAAAACGCTTGTTTGGAACATTTCATTAATGTTGACTATAAATCATAAACTAAGCATTTTTCAGCTGAAATAATGAATGTAGTCCTCTTAATTCTTGCTTCTAAAGCATATGCAAGCAGAAATTTCAATGTACAATGATGTTTTTAAAAAAACAGTCAAAATGTGCTCCACTCGGGCTGAAAACGCTGTTGGGGACATTTCATTAATGTTGACTATAAATCAAAAACTAAGCATTTTTCAGCTGAAATAATGAATGTAGTCCTCTTAATTCTTAATTCTAAAGCATACGCAAGCAGAAATTTCAATGTACAATGATGTTTTTAAAAAAACAGTCAAAATGTGCTCCACTCGGGCTGAAAACGCTGTTGGGGACATTTCATTAATGTTGACTATAAATCAAAAACTAAGCATTTTTCAGCTGAAATAATGAATGTAGTCCTCTTAATTCTTGCTTCTAAAGCATACGCAAGCAGAAATTTCAATGTACAATGATGTTTTTAAAAAAACAGTCAAAATGTGCTCCACTCGGGCTGAAAACGCTTGTTTGGAACATTTCATTAATGTTGACTATAAATCATAAACTAAGCATTTTTCAGCTGAAATAATGAATGTAGTCCTCTTAATTCTTGCTTCTAAAGCATACGCAAGCAGAAATTTCAATGTACAATGATGTTTTTAAAAAAACAGTCAAAATGTGCTCCACTCGGGCTGAAAACGCTGTTGGGGACATTTCATTAATGTTGACTATAAATCATAAACTAAGCATTTTTCAGCTGAAATAATGAATGTAGTCCTCTTAATTCTTGCTTCTAAAGCATACGCAAGCAGAAATTTCAATGTACAATGATGTTTTTAAAAAAACAGTCAAAATGTGCTCCACTCGGGCTGAAAACGCTTGTTTGGGACATTACATTAATGGTGACTATAAATCATAAACTAAGCATTTTTCAGCTGAAATAATGAATGTAGTCCTCTTAATTCTTGCTTCTAAAGCATACGCAAACAGAAATTTCAATGTACAATGATGTTTTTAAAAAAACGGTCAAAATGTGCTCCACTCGGGCTGAAAACGCTTGTTTGGAACATTTCATTAATGTTGACTATAAATCATAAACTAAGCATTTTTCAGCTGAAATAATGAATGTAGTCCTCTTAATTCTTGCTTCTAAAGCATACGCAAGCAGAAATTTCAATGTACAATGATGTTTTTAAAAAAACAGTCAAAATGTGCTCCACTCGGGCTGAAAACGCTTGTTTGGAACATTTCATTAATGTTGACTATAAATCATAAACTAAGCATTTTTCAGCTGAAATAATGAATGTAGTCCTCTTAATTCTTGCTTCTAAAGCATACGCAAGCAGAAATTTCAATGTACAATGATGTTTTTAAAAAAACAGTCAAAATGTGCTCCACTCGGGCTGAAAACGCTTGTTTGGAACATTTCATTAATGTTGACTATAAATCATAAACTAAGCATTTTTCAGCTGAAATAATGAATGTAGTCCTCTTAATTCTTGCTTCTAAAGCATATGCAAGCAGAAATTTCAATGTACAATGATGTTTTTAAAAAAACAGTCAAAATGTGCTCCACTCGGGCTGAAAACGCTTGTTTGGAACATTTCATTAATGTTGACTATAATTCATAAACTAAGCATTTTTCAGCTGAAATAATGATTGTAGTCCTCTTAATTCTTGCTTCTAAAGCATACGCAAGCAGAAATTTCAATGTACAATGATGTTTTTAAAAAAAACAGTCAAAATGTGCTCCACTCGGGCTGAAAACGCTGTTGGGGACATTTCATTAATGTTGACTATAAATCAAAAACTAAGCATTTTTCAGCTGAAAAAATGAATGTAGTCCTCTTAATTCTTGCTTCTAAAGCATACGCAAGCAGAAATTTCAATGTACAATGATGTTTTTAAAAAAACAGTCAAAATGTGCTCCACTCGGGCTGAAAACGCTGTTGGGGACATTTCATTAATGTTGACTATAAATCATAAACTAAGCATTTTTCAGCTGAAATAATGAATGTAGTCCTCTTAATTCTTGCTTCTAAAGCATACGCAAGCAGAAATTTCAATGTACAATGATGTTTTTAAAAAAACAGTCAAAATGTGCTCCACTCGGGCTGAAAACGCTGTTGGGGACATTTCATTAATGTTGACTATAAATCAAAAACTAAGCATTTTTCAGCTGAAATAATGAATGTAGTCCTCTTAATTCTTGCTTCTAAAGCATACGCAAGCAGAAATTTCAATGTACAATGATGTTTTTAAAAAAACAGTCAAAATGTGCTCCACTCGGGCTGAAAACGCTGTTGGGGACATTTCATTAATGTTGACTATAAATCAAAAACTAAGCATTTTTCAGCTGAAATAATGAATGTAGTCCTCTTAATTCTTGCTTCTAAAGCATACGCAAGCAGAAATTTCAATGTACAATGATGTTTTTAAAAAAACAGTCAAAATGTGCTCCACTCGGGCTGAAAACGCTGTTGGGGACATTTCATTAATGTTGACTATAAATCAAAAACTAAGCATTTTTCAGCTGAAATAATGAATGTAGTCCTCTTAATTCTTGCTTCTAAAGCATACGCAAGCAGAAATTTCAATGTACAATGATGTTTTTAAAAAAACAGTCAAAATGTGCTCCACTCGGGCTGAAAACGCTTGTTTGGGACATTACATTAATGTTGACTATAAATCATAAACTAAGCATTTTTCAGCTGAAATAATGAATGTAGTCCTCTTAATTCTTGCTTCTAAAGCATACGCAAACAGAAATTTCAATGTACAATGATGTTTTTAAAAAAACGGTCAAAATGTGCTCCACTCGGGCTGAAAACGCTTGTTTGGAACATTTCATTAATGTTGACTATAAATCATAAACTAAGCATTTTTCAGCTGAAATAATGAATGTAGTCCTCTTAATTCTTGCTTCTAAAGCATATGCAAGCAGAAATTTCAATGTACAATGATGTTTTTAAAAAAACAGTCAAAATGTGCTCCACTCGGGCTGAAAACGCTTGTTTGGAACATTTCATTAATGTTGACTATAATTCATAAACTAAGCATTTTTCAGCTGAAATAATGAATGTAGTCCTCTTAATTCTTGCTTCTAAAGCATACGCAAGCAGAAATTTCAATGTACAATGATGTTTTTAAAAAAAACAGTCAAAATGTGCTCCACTCGGGCTGAAAACGCTGTTGGGGACATTTCATTAATGTTGACTATAAATCAAAAACTAAGCATTTTTCAGCTGAAAAAATGAATGTAGTCCTCTTAATTCTTGCTTCTAAAGCATACGCAAGCAGAAATTTCAATGTACAATGATGTTTTTAAAAAAACAGTCAAAATGTGCTCCCCTCGGGCTGAAAACGCTGTTGGGGACATTTCATTAATGTTGACTATAAATCATAAACTAAGCATTTTTCAGCTGAAATAATGAATGTAGTCCTCTTAATTCTTGCTTCTAAAGCATACGCAAGCAGAAATTTCAATGTACAATGATGTTTTTAAAAAAACAGTCAAAATGTGCTCCACTCGGGCTGAAAACGCTTGTTTGGAACATTTCATTAATGTTGACTATAAATCATAAACTAAGCATTTTTCAGCTGAAATAATGAATGTAGTCCTCTTACTTCTTGCTTCTAAAGCATACGCAAGCAGAAATTTCAATGTACAATGATGTTTTTAAAAAAACAGTCAAAATGTGCTCCACTCGGGCTGAAAACGCTGTTGGGGACATTTCATTAATGTTGACTATAAATCAAAAACTAAGCATTTTTCAGCTGAAATAATGAATGTAGTCCTCTTAATTCTTGCTTCTAAAGCATACGCAAGCAGAAATTTCAATGTACAATGATGTTTTTAAAAAAACAGTCAAAATGTGCTCCACTCGGGCTGAAAACGCTGTTGGGGACATTTCATTAATGTTGACTATAAATCATAAACTAAGCATTTTTCAGCTGAAATAATGAATGTAGTCCTCTTAATTCTTGCTTCTAAAGCATACGCAAGCAGAAATTTCAATGTACAATGATGTTTTTAAAAAAAACAGTCAAAATGTGCTCCACTCGGGCTGAAAACGCTGTTGGGGACATTTCATTAATGTTGACTATAAATCAAAAACTAAGCATTTTTCAGCTGAAAAAATGAATGTAGTCCTCTTAATTCTTGCTTCTAAAGCATACGCAAGCAGAAATTTCAATGTACAATGATGTTTTTAAAAAAACAGTCAAAATGTGCTCCCCTCGGGCTGAAAACGCTGTTGGGGACATTTCATTAATGTTGACTATAAATCATAAACTAAGCATTTTTCAGCTGAAATAATGAATGTAGTCCTCTTAATTCTTGCTTCTAAAGCATACGCAAGCAGAAATTTCAATGTACAATGATGTTTTTAAAAAAACAGTCAAAATGTGCTCCACTCGGGCTGAAAACGCTTGTTTGGAACATTTCATTAATGTTGACTATAAATCATAAACTAAGCATTTTTCAGCTGAAATAATGAATGTAGTCCTCTTACTTCTTGCTTCTAAAGCATACGCAAGCAGAAATTTCAATGTACAATGATGTTTTTAAAAAAACAGTCAAAATGTGCTCCACTCGGGCTGAAAACGCTGTTGGGGACATTTCATTAATGTTGACTATAAATCAAAAACTAAGCATTTTTCAGCTGAAATAATGAATGTAGTCCTCTTAATTCTTGCTTCTAAAGCATACGCAAGCAGAAATTTCAATGTACAATGATGTTTTTAAAAAAACAGTCAAAATGTGCTCCACTCGGGCTGAAAACGCTGTTGGGGACATTTCATTAATGTTGACTATAAATCATAAACTAAGCATTTTTCAGCTGAAATAATGAATGTAGTCCTCTTAATTCTTGCTTCTAAAGCATACGCAAGCAGATATTTCAATGTACAATGATGTTTTTAAAAAAAACAGTCAAAATGTGCTCCACTCGGGCTGAAAACGCTGTTGGGGACATTTCATTAATGTTGACTATAAATCAAAAACTAAGCATTTTTCAGCTGAAATAATGAATGTAGTCCTCTTAATTCTTGCTTCTAAAGCATACGCAAGCAGAAATTTCAATGTACAATGATGTTTTTAAAAAAACAGTCAAAATGTGCTCCACTCGGGCTGAAAACGCTTGTTTGGAACATTTCATTAATGTTGACTATAAATCATAAACTAAGCATTTTTCAGCTGAAATAATGAATGTAGTCCTCTTAATTCTTGCTTCTAAAGCATACGCAAGCAGAAATTTCAATGTACAATGATGTTTTCAAAAAAACAGTCAAAATGTGCTCCACTCGGGCTGAAAACGCTTGTTTGGGACATTACATTAATGTTGACTATAAATCAAAAACTAAGCATTTTTCAGCTGAAATAATGAATGTAGTCCTCTTAATTCTTGCTTCTAAAGCATACGCAAGCAGAAATTTCAATGTACAATGATGTTTTTAAAAAAACGGTCAAAATGTGCTCCACTCGGGCTGAAAACGCTTGTTTGGAACATTTCATTAATGTTGACTATAAATCATAAACTAAGCATTTTTCAGCTGAAATAATGAATGTAGTCCTCTTAATTCTTGCTTCTAAAGCATATGCAAGCAGAAATTTCAATGTACAATGATGTTTTTAAAAAAACAGTCAAAATGTGCTCCACTCGGGCTGAAAACGCTTGTTTGGAACATTTCATTAATGTTGACTATAATTCATAAACTAAGCATTTTTCAGCTGAAATAATGAATGTAGTCCTCTTAATTCTTGCTTCTAAAGCATACGCAAGCAGAAATTTCAATGTACAATGATGTTTTTAAAAAAACAGTCAAAATGTGCTCCACTCGGGCTGAAAACGCTGTTGGGGACATTTCATTAATGTTGACTATAAATCATAAACTAAGCATTTTTCAGCTGAAATAATGAATGTAGTCCTCTTAATTCTTGCTTCTAAAGCATACGCAAGCAGAAATTTCAATGTACAATGATGTTTTTAAAAAAACTGTCAAAATGTGCTCCACTCGGGCTGAAAACGCTTGTTTGGGACATTACATTAATGTTGACTATAATTCATAAACTAAGCATTTTTCAGCTGAAATAATGAATGTAGTCCTCTTAATTCTTGCTTCTAAAGCATACGCAAGCAGAAATTTCAATGTACAATGATGTTTTTAAAAAAACGGTCAAAATGTGCTCCACTCGGGCTGAAAACGCTTGTTTGGAACATTTCATTAATGTTGACTATAAATCATAAACTAAGCATTTTTCAGCTGAAATAATGAATGTAGTCCTCTTAATTCTTGCTTCTAAAGCATATGCAAGCAGAAATTTCAATGTACAATGATGTTTTTAAAAAAACAGTCAAAATGTGCTCCACTCGGGCTGAAAACGCTTGTTTGGAACATTTCATTAATGTTGACTATAATTCATAAACTAAGCATTTTTCAGCTGAAATAATGAATGTAGTCCTCTTAATTCTTGCTTCTAAAGCATACGCAAGCAGAAATTTCAATGTACAATGATGTTTTTAAAAAAAACAGTCAAAATGTGCTCCACTCGGGCTGAAAACGCTGTTCGGGACATTTCATTAATGTTGACTATAAATCAAAAACTAAGCATTTTTCAGCTGAAAAAATGAATGTAGTCCTCTTAATTCTTGCTTCTAAAGCATACGCAAGCAGAAATTTCAATGTACAATGATGTTTTTAAAAAAACAGTCAAAATGTGCTCCACTCGGGCTGAAAACGCTGTTGGGGACATTTCATTAATGTTGACTATAAATCAAAAACTAAGCATTTTTCAGCTGAAAAAATGAATGTAGTCCTCTTAATTCTTGCTTCTAAAGCATACGCAAGCAGAAATTTCAATGTACAATGATGTTTTTAAAAAAACAGTCAAAATGTGCTCCACTCGGGCTGAAAACGCTTGTTTGGAACATTTCATTAATGTTGACTATAAATCATAAACTAAGCATTTTTCAGCTGAAATAATGAATGTAGTCCTCTTACTTCTTGCTTCTAAAGCATACGCAAGCAGAAATTTCAATGTACAATGATGTTTTTAAAAAAACAGTCAAAATGTGCTCCACTCGGGCTGAAAACGCTGTTGGGGACATTTCATTAATGTTGACTATAAATCAAAAACTAAGCATTTTTCAGCTGAAATAATGAATGTAGTCCTCTTAATTCTTGCTTCTAAAGCATACGCAAGCAGAAATTTCAATGTACAATGATGTTTTTAAAAAAACAGTCAAAATGTGCTCCACTCGGGCTGAAAACGCTGTTGGGGACATTTCATTAATGTTGACTATAAATCATAAACTAAGCATTTTTCAGCTGAAATAATGAATGTAGTCCTCTTAATTCTTGCTTCTAAAGCATACGCAAGCAGATATTTCAATGTACAATGATGTTTTTAAAAAAAACAGTCAAAATGTGCTCCACTCGGGCTGAAAACGCTGTTGGGGACATTTCATTAATGTTGACTATAAATCAAAAACTAAGCATTTTTCAGCTGAAATAATGAATGTAGTCCTCTTAATTCTTGCTTCTAAAGCATACGCAAGCAGAAATTTCAATGTACAATGATGTTTTTAAAAAAACAGTCAAAATGTGCTCCACTCGGGCTGAAAACGCTTGTTTGGAACATTTCATTAATGTTGACTATAAATCATAAACTAAGCATTTTTCAGCTGAAATAATGAATGTAGTCCTCTTAATTCTTGCTTCTAAAGCATACGCAAGCAGAAATTTCAATGTACAATGATGTTTTTAAAAAAACAGTCAAAATGTGCTCCACTCGGCTGAAAACGCTGTTGGGGACATTTCATTAATGTTGACTATAAATCAAAAACTAAGCATTTTTCAGCTGAAATAATGAATGTAGTCCTCTTAATTCTTGCTTCTAAAGCATACGCAAGCAGAAATTTCAATGTACAATGATGTTTTTAAAAAAACGGTCAAAATGTGCTCCACTCGGGCTGAAAACGCTTGTTTGGAACATTTCATTAATGTTGACTATAAATCATAAACTAAGCATTTTTCAGCTGAAATAATGAATGTAGTCCTCTTAATTCTTGCTTCTAAAGCATATGCAAGCAGAAATTTCAATGTACAATGATGTTTTTAAAAAAACAGTCAAAATGTGCTCCACTCGGGCTGAAAACGCTTGTTTGGAACATTTCATTAATGTTGACTATAATTCATAAACTAAGCATTTTTCAGCTGAAATAATGAATGTAGTCCTCTTAATTCTTGCTTCTAAAGCATACGCAAGCAGAAATTTCAATGTACAATGATGTTTTTAAAAAAAACAGTCAAAATGTGCTCCACTCGGGCTGAAAACGCTGTTGGGGACATTTCATTAATGTTGACTATAAATCAAAAACTAAGCATTTTTCAGCTGAAAAAATGAATGTAGTCCTCTTAATATTTGCTTCTAAAGCATACGCAAGCAGAAATTTCAATGTACAATGATGTTTTTAAAAAAACAGTCAAAATGTGCTCCACTCGGGCTGAAAACGCTGTTGGGGACATTTCATTAATGTTGACTATAAATCATAAACTAAGCATTTTTCAGCTGAAATAATGAATGTAGTCCTCTTAATTCTTGCTTCTAAAGCATACGCAAGCAGAAATTTCAATGTACAATGATGTTTTTAAAAAAACAGTCAAAATGTGCTCCACTCGGGCTGAAAACGCTGTTGGGGACATTTCATTAATGTTGACTATAAATCAAAAACTAAGCATTTTTCAGCTGAAATATTGAATGTAGTCCTCTTAATTCTTGCTTCTAAAGCATACGCAAGCAGAAATTTCAATGTACAATGATGTTTTTAAAAAAACAGTCAAAATGTGCTCCACTCGGGCTGAAAACGCTGTTGGGGACATTTCATTAATGTTGACTATAAATCAAAAACTAAGCATTTTTCAGCTGAAATAATGAATGTAGTCTTCTTAATTCTTGCTTCTAAAGCATACGCAAGCAGAAATTTCAATGTACAATGATGTTTTTAAAAAAACAGTCAAAATGTGCTCCACTCGGGCTGAAAACGCTTGTTTGGGACATTACATTAATGTTGACTATAAATCATAAACTAAGCATTTTTCAGCTGAAATAATGAATGTAGTCCTCTTAATTCTTGCTTCTAAAGCATACGCAAACAGAAATTTCAATGTACAATGATGTTTTTAAAAAAACGGTCAAAATGTGCTCCACTCGGGCTGAAAACGCTTGTTTGGAACATTTCATTAATGTTGACTATAAATCATAAACTAAGCATTTTTCAGCTGAAATAATGAATGTAGTCCTCTTAATTCTTGCTTCTAAAGCATATGCAAGCAGAAATTTCAATGTACAATGATGTTTTTAAAAAAACAGTCAAAATGTGCTCCACTCGGGCTGAAAACGCTGTTGGGGACATTTCATTAATGTTGACTATAAATCAAAAACTAAGCATTTTTCAGCTGAAATAATGAATGTAGTCCTCTTAATTCTTAATTCTAAAGCATACGCAAGCAGAAATTTCAATGTACAATGATGTTTTTAAAAAAACAGTCAAAATGTGCTCCACTCGGGCTGAAAACGCTGTTGGGGACATTTCATTAATGTTGACTATAAATCAAAAACTAAGCATTTTTCAGCTGAAATAATGAATGTAGTCCTCTTAATTCTTGCTTCTAAAGCATACGCAAGCAGAAATTTCAATGTACAATGATGTTTTTAAAAAAAAACAGTCAAAATGTGCTCCACTCGGGCTGAAAACGCTGTTGGGGACATTTCATTAATGTTGACTATAAATCAAAAACTAAGCATTTTTCAGCTGAAAAAATGAATGTAGTCCTCTTAATTCTTGCTTCTAAAGCATACGCAAGCAGAAATTTCAATGTACAATGATGTTTTTAAAAAAACAGTCAAAATGTGCTCCCCTCGGGCTGAAAACGCTGTTGGGGACATTTCATTAATGTTGACTATAAATCATAAACTAAGCATTTTTCAGCTGAAATAATGAATGTAGTCCTCTTAATTCTTGCTTCTAAAGCATACGCAAGCAGAAATTTCAATGTACAATGATGTTTTTAAAAAAACAGTCAAAATGTGCTCCACTCGGGCTGAAAACGCTGTTGGGGACATTTCATTAATGTTGACTATAAATCAAAAACTAAGCATTTTTCAGCTGAAATAATGAATGTAGTCCTCTTAATTCTTGCTTCTAAAGCATACGCAAGCAGAAATTTCAATGTACAATGATGTTTTTAAAAAAACGGTCAAAATGTGCTCCACTCGGGCTGAAAACGCTTTTTTGGAACATTTTATTAATGTTGACTATAAATCATAAACTAAGCATTTTTCAGCTGAAAAAATGAATGTAGTCCTCTTAATTCTTGCTTCTAAAGCATACGCAAGCAGAAATTTCAATGTACAATGATGTTTTTAAAAAAACAGTCAAAATGTGCTCCACTCGGGCTGAAAACGCTGTTGGGGACATTTCATTAATGTTGACTATAAATCAAAAACTAAGCATTTTTCAGCTGAAATAATGAATGTAGTCCTCTTAATTCTTGCTTCTAAAGCATACGCAAGCAGAAATTTCAATGTACAATGATGTTTTTAAAAAAACAGTCAAAATGTGCTCCACTCGGGCTGAAAACGCTGTTGGGGACATTTCATTAATGTTGACTATAAATCAAAAACTAAGCATTTTTCAGCTGAAATAATGAATGTAGTCCTCTTAATTCTTGCTTCTAAAGCATACGCAAGCAGAAATTTCAATGTACAATGATGTTTTTAAAAAAACAGTCAAAATGTGCTCCACTCGGGCTGAAAACGCTTGTTTGGAACATTTCATTAATGTTGACTATAAATCATAAACTAAGCATTTTTCAGCTGAAATAATGAATGTAGTCCTCTTAATTCTTGCTTCTAAAGCATACGCAAGCAGAAATTTCAATGTACAATGATGTTTTTAAAAAAACAGTCAAAATGTGCTCCACTCGGGCTGAAAACGCTTGTTTGGGACATTACATTAATGTTGACTATAAATCAAAAACTAAGCATTTTTCAGCTGAAATAATGAATGTAGTCCTCTTAATTCTTGCTTCTAAAGCATACGCAAACAGAAATTTCAATGTACAATGATGTTTTTAAAAAAACGGTCAAAATGTGCTCCACTCGGGCTGAAAACGCTTGTTTGGAACATTTCATTAATGTTGACTATAAATCATAAACTAAGCATTTTTCAGCTGAAATAATGAATGTAGTCCTCTTAATTCTTGCTTCTAAAGCATATGCAAGCAGAAATTTCAATGTACAATGATGTTTTTAAAAAAACAGTCAAAATGTGCTCCACTCGGGCTGAAAACGCTTGTTTGGAACATTTCATTAATGTTGACTATAATTCATAAACTAAGCATTTTTCAGCTGAAATAATGAATGTAGTCCTCTTAATTCTTGCTTCTAAAGCATACGCAAGCAGAAATTTCAATGTACAATGATGTTTTTAAAAAAAACAGTCAAAATGTGCTCCACTCGGGCTGAAAACGCTGTTGGGGACATTTCATTAATGTTGACTATAAATCAAAAACTAAGCATTTTTCAGCTGAAAAAATGAATGTAGTCCTCTTAATATTTGCTTCTAAAGCATACGCAAGCAGAAATTTCAATGTACAATGATGTTTTTAAAAAAACAGTCAAAATGTGCTCCACTCGGGCTGAAAACGCTGTTGGGGACATTTCATTAATGTTGACTATAAATCATAAACTAAGCATTTTTCAGCTGAAATAATGAATGTAGTCCTCTTAATTCTTGCTTCTAAAGCATACGCAAGCAGAAATTTCAATGTACAATGATGTTTTTAAAAAAACAGTCAAAATGTGCTCCACTCGGGCTGAAAACGCTTGTTTGGGACATTACATTAATGTTGACTATAAATCATAAACTAAGCATTTTTCAGCTGAAATAATGAATGTAGTCCTCTTAATTCTTGCTTCTAAAGCATACGCAAGCAGAAATTTCAATGTACAATGATGTTTTTAAAAAAACAGTCAAAATGTGCTCCACTCGGGCTGAAAACGCTTGTTTGGAACATTTCATTAATGTTGACTATAAATCATAAACTAAGCATTTTTCAGCTGAAATAATGAATGTAGTCCTCTTAATTCTTGCTTCTAAAGCATATGCAAGCAGAAATTTCAATGTACAATGATGTTTTTAAAAAAACAGTCAAAATGTGCTCCACTCGGGCTGAAAACGCTTGTTTGGAACATTTCATTAATGTTGACTATAATTCATAAACTAAGCATTTTTCAGCTGAAATAATGATTGTAGTCCTCTTAATTCTTGCTTCTAAAGCATACGCAAGCAGAAATTTCAATGTACAATGATGTTTTTAAAAAAAACAGTCAAAATGTGCTCCACTCGGGCTGAAAACGCTGTTGGGGACATTTCATTAATGTTGACTATAAATCAAAAACTAAGCATTTTTCAGCTGAAAAAATGAATGTAGTCCTCTTAATTCTTGCTTCTAAAGCATACGCAAGCAGAAATTTCAATGTACAATGATGTTTTTAAAAAAACAGTCAAAATGTGCTCCACTCGGGCTGAAAACGCTGTTGGGGACATTTCATTAATGTTGACTATAAATCATAAACTAAGCATTTTTCAGCTGAAATAATGAATGTAGTCCTCTTAATTCTTGCTTCTAAAGCATACGCAAGCAGAAATTTCAATGTACAATGATGTTTTTAAAAAAACAGTCAAAATGTGCTCCACTCGGGCTGAAAACGCTGTTGGGGACATTTCATTAATGTTGACTATAAATCAAAAACTAAGCATTTTTCAGCTGAAATAATGAATGTAGTCCTCTTAATTCTTGCTTCTAAAGCATACGCAAGCAGAAATTTCAATGTACAATGATGTTTTTAAAAAAACAGTCAAAATGTGCTCCACTCGGGCTGAAAACGCTGTTGGGGACATTTCATTAATGTTGACTATAAATCAAAAACTAAGCATTTTTCAGCTGAAATAATGAATGTAGTCCTCTTAATTCTTGCTTCTAAAGCATACGCAAGCAGAAATTTCAATGTACAATGATGTTTTTAAAAAAACAGTCAAAATGTGCTCCACTCGGGCTGAAAACGCTGTTGGGGACATTTCATTAATGTTGACTATAAATCATAAACTAAGCATTTTTCAGCTGAAATAATGAATGTAGTCCTCTTAATTCTTGCTTCTAAAGCATACGCAAGCAGATATTTCAATGTACAATGATGTTTTTAAAAAAAACAGTCAAAATGTGCTCCACTCGGGCTGAAAACGCTGTTGGGGACATTTCATTAATGTTGACTATAAATCAAAAACTAAGCATTTTTCAGCTGAAATAACGAATGTAGTCCTCTTAATTCTTGCTTCTAAAGCATACGCAAGCAGAAATTTCAATGTACAATGATGTTTTTAAAAAAACAGTCAAAATGTGCTCCACTCGGGCTGAAAACGCTGTTGGGGACATTTCATTAATGTTGACTATAAATCATAAACTAAGCATTTTTCAGCTGAAATAATGAATGTAGTCCTCTTAATTCTTGCTTCTAAAGCATACGCAAGCAGAAATTTCAATGTACAATGATGTTTTTAAAAAAACAGTCAAAACGTGCTCCACTCGGGCTGAAAACGCTTGTTTGGGACATTACATTAATGTTGACTATAATTCATAAACTAAGCATTTTTCAGCTGAAATAATGAATGTAGTCCTCTTAATTCTTGCTTCTAAAGCATACGCAAGCAGAAATTTCAATGTACAATGATGTTTTTAAAAAAACGGTCAAAATGTGCTCCACTCGGGCTGAAAACGCTTGTTTGGAACATTTCATTAATGTTGACTATAAATCATAAACTAAGCATTTTTCAGCTGAAATAATGAATGTAGTCCTCTTAATTCTTGCTTCTAAAGCATATGCAAGCAGAAATTTCAATGTACAATGATGTTTTTAAAAAAACAGTCAAAATGTGCTCCACTCGGGCTGAAAACGCTTGTTTGGAACATTTCATTAATGTTGACTATAATTCATAAACTAAGCATTTTTCAGCTGAAATAATGAATGTAGTCCTCTTAATTCTTGCTTCTAAAGCATACGCAAGCAGAAATTTCAATGTACAATGATGTTTTTAAAAAAACAGTCAAAATGTGCTCCACTCGGGCTGAAAACGCTTGTTTGGAACATTTCATTAATGTTGACTATTATAAATCATAAACTAAGCATTTTTCAGCTGAAAAAATGAATGTAGTCCTCTTAATTCTTGCTTCTAAAGCATACGCAAGCAGAAATTTCAATGTACAATGATGTTTTTAAAAAAACAGTCAAAATGTGCTCCACTCGGGCTGAAAACGCTGTTGGGGACATTTCATTAATGTTGACTATAAATCATAAACTAAGCATTTTTCAGCTGAAATAATGAATGTAGTTCTCTTAATTCTTGCTTCTAAAGCATACGCAAACAGAAATTTCAATGTACAATGATGTTTTTAAAAAAACGGTCAAAATGTGCTCCACTCGGGCTGAAAACGCTTGTTTGGAACATTTCATTAATGTTGACTATAAATCATAAACTAAGCATTTTTCAGCTGAAAAAATGAATGTAGTCCTCTCAATTCTTGCTTCTAAAGCATACGCAAGCAGAAATTTCAATGTACAATGATGTTTTTAAAAAAACAGTCAAAATGTGCTCCACTCGGGCTGAAAACGCTGTTGGGGACATTTCATTAATGTTGACTATAAATCAAAAACTAAGCATTTTTCAGCTGAAATAATGAATGTAGTCCTCTTAATTCTTGCTTCTAAAGCATACGCAAGCAGAAATTTCAATGTACAATGATGTTTTTAAAAAAACAGTCAAAATGTGCTCCACTCGGGCTGAAAACGCTGTTGGGGACATTTCATTAATGTTGACTATAAATCATAAACTAAGCATTTTTCAGCTGAAATAATGAATGTAGTCCTCTTAATTCTTGCTTCTAAAGCATACGCAAGCAGAAATTTCAATGTACAATGATGTTTTTAAAAAAACAGTCAAAATGTGCTCCACTCGGGCTGAAAACGCTTGTTTGGGACATTACATTAATGGTGACTATAAATCATAAACTAAGCATTTTTCAGCTGAAATAATGAATGTAGTCCTCTTAATTCTTGCTTCTAAAGCATACGCAAACAGAAATTTCAATGTACAATGATGTTTTTAAAAAAACGGTCAAAATGTGCTCCACTCGGGCTGAAAACGCTTGTTTGGAACATTTCATTAATGTTGACTATAAATCATAAACTAAGCATTTTTCAGCTGAAATAATGAATGTAGTCCTCTTAATTCTTGCTTCTAAAGCATACGCAAGCAGAAATTTCAATGTACAATGATGTTTTTAAAAAAACAGTCAAAATGTGCTCCACTCGGGCTGAAAACGCTGTTGGGGACATTTCATTAATGTTGACTATAAATCATAAACTAAGCATTTTTCAGCTGAAATAATGAATGTAGTCCTCTTAATTCTTGCTTCTAAAGCATACGCAAGCAGAAATTTCAATGTACAATGATGTTTTTAAAAAAACAGTCAAAATGTGCTCCACTCGGGCTGAAAACGCTGTTGGGGACATTTCATTAATGTTGACTATAAATCAAAAACTAAGCATTTTTCAGCTGAAATAATGAATGTAGTCCTCTTAATTCTTGCTTCTAAAGCATACGCAAGCAGAAATTTCAATGTACAATGATGTTTTTAAAAAAACAGTCAAAATGTGCTCCACTCGGGCTGAAAACGCTTGTTGGGGACATTACATTAATGTTGACTATAAATCATAAACTAAGCATTTTTCAGCTGAAATAATGAATGTAGTCCTCTTAATTCTTGCTTCTAAAGCATACGCAAACAGAAATTTCAATGTACAATGATGTTTTTAAAAAAACGGTCAAAATGTGCTCCACTCGGGCTGAAAACGCTTGTTTGGAACATTTCATTAATGTTGACTATAAATCATAAACTAAGCATTTTTCAGCTGAAAAAATGAATGTAGTCCTCTTAATTCTTGCTTCTAAAGCATACGCAAGCAGATATTTCAATGTACAATGATGTTTTTAAAAAAAACAGTCAAAATGTGCTCCACTCGGGCTGAAAACGCTGTTGGGGACATTTCATTAATGTTGACTATAAATCAAAAACTAAGCATTTTTCAGCTGAAATAATGAATGTAGTCCTCTTAATTCTTGCTTCTAAAGCATATGCAAGCAGAAATTTCAATGTACAATGATGTTTTTAAAAAAACAGTCAAAATGTGCTCCACTCGGGCTGAAAACGCTTGTTTGGAACATTTCATTAATGTTGACTATAAATCATAAACTAAGCATTTTTCAGCTGAAATAATGAATGTAGTCCTCTTAATTCTTGCTTCTAAAGCATACGCAAGCAGAAATTTCAATGTACAATGATGTTTTTAAAAAAAACAGTCAAAATGTGCTCCACTCGGGCTGAAAACGCTGTTGGGGACATTTCATTAATGTTGACTATAAATCAAAAACTAAGCATTTTTCAGCTGAAAAAATGAATGTAGTCCTCTTAATTCTTGCTTCTAAAGCATACGCAAGCAGAAATTTCAATGTACAATGATGTTTTTAAAAAAACAGTCAAAATGTGCTCCACTCGGGCTGAAAACGCTGTTGGGGACATTTCATTAATGTTGACTATAAATCATAAACTAAGCATTTTTCAGCTGAAATAATGAATGTAGTCCTCTTAATTCTTGCTTCTAAAGCATACGCAAGCAGAAATTTCAATGTACAATGATGTTTTTAAAAAAACAGTCAAAATGTGCTCCACTCGGGCTGAAAACGCTGTTGGGGACATTTCATTAATGTTGACTATAAATCATAAACTAAGCATTTTTCAGCTGAAATAATGAATGTAGTCCTCTTAATTCTTGCTTCTAAAGCATACGCAAGCAGAAATTTCAATGTACAATGATGTTTTTAAAAAAACAGTCAAAATGTGCTCCACTCGGGCTGAAAACGCTGTTGGGGACATTTCATTAATGTTGACTATAAATCAAAAACTAAGCATTTTTCAGCTGAAATAATGAATGTAGTCCTCTTAATTCTTGCTTCTAAAGCATACGCAAGCAGAAATTTCAATGTACAATGATGTTTTTAAAAAAACAGTCAAAATGTGCTCCACTCGGGCTGAAAACGCTTGTTTGGGACATTACATTAATGTTGACTATAAATCATAAACTAAGCATTTTTCAGCTGAAATAATGAATGTAGTCCTCTTAATTCTTGCTTCTAAAGCATACGCAAACAGAAATTTCAATGTACAATGATGTTTTTAAAAAAACGGTCAAAATGTGCTCCACTCGGGCTGAAAACGCTTGTTTGGAACATTTCATTAATGTTGACTATAAATCATAAACTAAGCATTTTTCAGCTGAAATAATGAATGTAGTCCTCTTAATTCTTGCTTCTAAAGCATATGCAAGCAGAAATTTCAATGTACAATGATGTTTTTAAAAAAACAGTCAAAATGTGCTCCCCTCGGGCTGAAAACGCTGTTGGGGACATTTCATTAATGTTGACTATAAATCATAAACTAAGCATTTTTCAGCTGAAATAATGAATGTAGTCCTCTTAATTCTTGCTTCTAAAGCATACGCAAGCAGAAATTTCAATGTACAATGATGTTTTTAAAAAAACAGTCAAAATGTGCTCCACTCGGGCTGAAAACGCTGTTGGGGACATTTCATTAATGTTGACTATAAATCAAAAACTAAGCATTTTTCAGCTGAAATAATGAATGTAGTCCTCTTAATTCTTGCTTCTAAAGCATACGCAAGCAGAAATTTCAATGTACAATGATGTTTTTAAAAAAACAGTCAAAATGTGCTCCACTCGGGCTGAAAACGCTGTTGGGGACATTTCATTAATGTTGACTATAAATCAAAAACTAAGCATTTTTCAGCTGAAATAATGAATGTAGTCCTCTTAATTCTTGCTTCTAAAGCATACGCAAGCAGAAATTTCAATGTACAATGATGTTTTTAAAAAAACAGTCAAAATGTGCTCCACTCGGGCTGAAAACGCTTGTTTGGAACATTTCATTAATGTTGACTATAAATCATAAACTAAGCATTTTTCAGCTGAAATAATGAATGTAGTCCTCTTACTTCTTGCTTCTAAAGCATACGCAAGCAGAAATTTCAATGTACAATGATGTTTTTAAAAAAACAGTCAAAATGTGCTCCACTCGGGCTGAAAACGCTGTTGGGGACATTTCATTAATGTTGACTATAAATCATAAACTAAGCATTTTTCAGCTGAAATAATGAATGTAGTCCTCTTAATTCTTGCTTCTAAAGCATACGCAAGCAGAAATTTCAATGTACAATGATGTTTTTAAAAAAACAGTCAAAATGTGCTCCACTCGGGCTGAAAACGCTTGTTTGGGACATTACATTAATGGTGACTATAAATCATAAACTAAGCATTTTTCAGCTGAAATAATGAATGTAGTCCTCTTAATTCTTGCTTCTAAAGCATACGCAAACAGAAATTTCAATGTACAATGATGTTTTTAAAAAAACGGTCAAAATGTGCTCCACTCGGGCTGAAAACGCTTGTTTGGAACATTTCATTAATGTTTACTATAAATCATAAACTAAGCATTTTTCAGCTGAAAAAATGAATGTAGTCCTCTCAATTCTTGCTTCTAAAGCATACGCAAGCAGAAATTTCAATGTACAATGATGTTTTTAAAAAAACAGTCAAAATGTGCTCCACTCGGGCTGAAAACGCTGTTGGGGACATTTCATTAATGTTGACTATAAATCAAAAACTAAGCATTTTTCAGCTGAAATAATGAATGTAGTCCTCTTAATTCTTGCTTCTAAAGCATACGCAAGCAGAAATTTCAATGTACAATGATGTTTTTAAAAAAACAGTCAAAATGTGCTCCACTCGGGCTGAAAACGCTGTTGGGGACATTTCATTAATGTTGACTATAAATCATAAACTAAGCATTTTTCAGCTGAAATAATGAATGTAGTCCTCTTAATTCTTGCTTCTAAAGCATACGCAAGCAGATATTTCAATGTACAATGATGTTTTTAAAAAAAACAGTCAAAATGTGCTCCACTCGGGCTGAAAACGCTGTTGGGGACATTTCATTAATGTTGACTATAAATCAAAAACTAAGCATTTTTCAGCTGAAATAATGAATGTAGTCCTCTTAATTCTTGCTTCTAAAGCATACGCAAGCAGAAATTTCAATGTACAATGATGTTTTTAAAAAAACAGTCAAAATGTGCTCCACTCGGGCTGAAAACGCTTGTTTGGAACATTTCATTAATGTTGACTATAAATCATAAACTAAGCATTTTTCAGCTGAAATAATGAATGTAGTCCTCTTAATTCTTGCTTCTAAAGCATACGCAAGCAGAAATTTCAATGTACAATGATGTTTTTAAAAAAACAGTCAAAATGTGCTCCACTCGGGCTGAAAACGCTTGTTTGGAACATTTCATTAATGTTGACTATAAATCATAAACTAAGCATTTTTCAGCTGAAATAATGAATGTAGTCCTCTTAATTCTTGCTTCTAAAGCATATGCAAGCAGAAATTTCAATGTACAATGATGTTTTTAAAAAAACTGTCAAAATGTGCTCCACTCGGGCTGAAAACGCTTGTTTGGAACATTTCATTAATGTTGACTATAATTCATAAACTAAGCATTTTTCAGCTGAAATAATGAATGTAGTCCTCTTAATTCTTGCTTCTAAAGCATACGCAAGCAGAAATTTCAATGTACAATGATGTTTTTAAAAAAAACAGTCAAAATGTGCTCCACTCGGGCTGAAAACGCTGTTGGGGACATTTCATTAATGTTGACTATAAATCAAAAACTAAGCATTTTTCAGCTGAAAAAATGAATGTAGTCCTCTTAATTCTTGCTTCTAAAGCATACGCAAGCAGAAATTTCAATGTACAATGATGTTTTTAAAAAAACAGTCAAAATGTGCTCCACTCGGGCTGAAAACGCTGTTGGGGACATTTCATTAATGTTGACTATAAATCATAAACTAAGCATTTTTCAGCTGAAATAATGAATGTAGTCCTCTTAATTCTTGCTTCTAAAGCATACGCAAGCAGAAATTTCAATGTACAATGATGTTTTTAAAAAAACAGTCAAAATGTGCTCCACTCGGGCTGAAAACGCTGTTGGGGACATTTCATTAATGTTGACTATAAATCAAAAACTAAGCATTTTTCAGCTGAAATAATGAATGTAGTCCTCTTAATTCTTGCTTCTAAAGCATACGCAAGCAGAAATTTCAATGTACAATGATGTTTTTAAAAAAACAGTCAAAATGTGCTCCACTCGGGCTGAAAACGCTGTTGGGGACATTTCATTAATGTTGACTATAAATCAAAAACTAAGCATTTTTCAGCTGAAATAATGAATGTAGTCCTCTTAATTCTTGCTTCTAAAGCATACGCAAGCAGAAATTTCAATGTACAATGATGTTTTTAAAAAAACAGTCAAAATGTGCTCCACTCGGGCTGAAAACGCTTGTTTGGGACATTACATTAATGTTGACTATAAATCATAAACTAAGCATTTTTCAGCTGAAATAATGAATGTAGTCCTCTTAATTCTTGCTTCTAAAGCATACGCAAACAGAAATTTCAATGTACAATGATGTTTTTAAAAAAACGGTCAAAATGTGCTCCACTCGGGCTGAAAACGCTTGTTTGGAACACTTCATTAATGTTGACTATAAATCATAAACTAAGCATTTTTCAGCTGAAATAATGAATGTAGTCCTCTTAATTCTTGCTTCTAAAGCATATGCAAGCAGAAATTTCAATGTACAATGATGTTTTTAAAAAAACAGTCAAAATGTGCTCCACTCGGGCTGAAAACGCTTGTTTGGAACATTTCATTAATGTTGACTATAATTCATAAACTAAGCATTTTTCAGCTGAAATAATGAATGTAGTCCTCTTAATTCTTGCTTCTAAAGCATACGCAAGCAGAAATTTCAATGTACAATGATGTTTTTAAAAAAAACAGTCAAAATGTGCTCCACTCGGGCTGAAAACGCTGTTGGGGACATTTCATTAATGTTGACTATAAATCAAAAACTAAGCATTTTTCAGCTGAAAAAATGAATGTAGTCCTCTTAATTCTTGCTTCTAAAGCATACGCAAGCAGAAATTTCAATGTACAATGATGTTTTTAAAAAAACAGTCAAAATGTGCTCCACTCGGGCTGAAAACGCTTGTTTGGAACATTTCATTAATGTTGACTATAAATCATAAACTAAGCATTTTTCAGCTGAAATAATGAATGTAGTCCTATTAATTCTTGCTTCTAAAGCATACGCAAGCAGAAATTTCAATGTACAATGATGTTTTTAAAAAAACAGTCAAAATGTGCTCCACTCGGGCTGAAAACGCTGTTGGGGACATTTCATTAATGTTGACTATAAATCAAAAACTAAGCATTTTTCAGCTGAAATAATGAATGTAGTCCTCTTAATTCTTGCTTCTAAAGCATACGCAAGCAGAAATTTCAATGTACAATGATGTTTTTAAAAAAACGGTCAAAATGTGCTCCACTCGGGCTGAAAACGCTTGTTTGGAACATTTCATTAATGTTGACTATAAATCATAAACTAAGCATTTTTCAGCTGAAAAAATGAATGTAGTCCTCTTAATTCTTGCTTCTAAAGCATACGCAAGCAGAAATTTCAATGTACAATGATGTTTTTAAAAAAACAGTCAAAATGTGCTCCACTCGGGCTGAAAACGCTGTTGGGGACATTTCATTAATGTTGACTATAAATCATAAACTAAGCATTTTTCAGCTGAAATAATGAATGTAGTCCTCTTAATTCTTGCTTCTAAAGCATACGCAAACAGAAATTTCAATGTACAATGATGTTTTTAAAAAAACGGTCAAAATGTGCTCCACTCGGGCTGAAAACGCTTGTTTGGAACATTTCATTAATGTTGACTATAAATCATAAACTAAGCATTTTTCAGCTGAAAAAATGAATGTAGTCCTCTCAATTCTTGCTTCTAAAGCATACGCAAGCAGAAATTTCAATGTACAATGATGTTTTTAAAAAAACAGTCAAAATGTGCTCCACTCGGGCTGAAAACGCTGTTGGGGACATTTCATTAATGTTGACTATAAATCAAAAACTAAGCATTTTTCAGCTGAAATAATGAATGTAGTCCTCTTAATTCTTGCTTCTAAAGCATACGCAAGCAGAAATTTCAATGTACAATGATGTTTTTAAAAAAACAGTCAAAATGTGCTCCACTCGGGCTGAAAACGCTGTTGGGGACATTTCATTAATGTTGACTATAAATCATAAACTAAGCATTTTTCAGCTGAAATAATGAATGTAGTCCTCTTAATTCTTGCTTCTAAAGCATACGCAAGCAGAAATTTCAATGTACAATGATGTTTTTAAAAAAAACAGTCAAAATGTGCTCCACTCGGGCTGAAAACGCTGTTGGGGACATTTCATTAATGTTGACTATAAATCAAAAACTAAGCATTTTTCAGCTGAAATAATGAATGTAGTCCTCTTAATTCTTGCTTCTAAAGCATACGCAAGCAGAAATTTCAATGTACAATGATGTTTTTAAAAAAACAGTCAAAATGTGCTCCACTCGGGCTGAAAACGCTGTTGGGGACATTTCATTAATGTTGACTATAAATCAAAAACTAAGCATTTTTCAGCTGAAATAATGAATGTAGTCCTCTTAATTCTTGCTTCTAAAGCATACGCAAGCAGAAATTTCAATGTACAATGATGTTTTTAAAAAAACAGTCAAAATGTGCTCCACTCGGGCTGAAAACGCTTGTTTGGAACATTTCATTAATGTTGACTATAAATCATAAACTAAGCATTTTTCAGCTGAAATAATGAATGTAGTCCTATTAATTCTTGCTTCTAAAGCATACGCAAGCAGAAATTTCAATGTACAATGATGTTTTTAAAAAATCAGTCAAAATGTGCTCCACTCTGGCTGAAAACGCTGTTGGGGACATTTCATTAATGTTGACTATAAATCATAAACTAAGCATTTTTCAGCTGAAATAATGAATGTAGTCCTCTTAATTCTTGCTTCTAAAGCATACGCAAGCAGAAATTTCAATGTACAATGATGTTTTTAAAAAAACAGTCAAAATGTGCTCCACTCGGGCTGAAAACGCTTGTTTGGGACATTACATTAATGTTGACTATAATTCATAAACTAAGCATTTTTCAGCTGAAATAATGAATGTAGTCCTCTTAATTCTTGCTTCTAAAGCATACGCAAGCAGAAATTTCAATGTACAATGATGTTTTTAAAAAAACGGTCAAAATGTGCTCCACTCGGGCTGAAAACGCTTGTTTGGAACATTTCATTAATGTTGACTATAAATCATAAACTAAGCATTTTTCAGCTGAAATAATGAATGTAGTCCTCTTAATTCTTGCTTCTAAAGCATATGCAAGCAGAAATTTCAATGTACAATGATGTTTTTAAAAAAACTGTCAAAATGTGCTCCACTCGGGCTGAAAACGCTTGTTTGGAACATTTCATTAATGTTGACTATAATTCATAAACTAAGCATTTTTCAGCTGAAATAATGAATGTAGTCCTCTTAATTCTTGCTTCTAAAGCATACGCAAGCAGAAATTTCAATGTACAATGATGTTTTTAAAAAAACAGTCAAAATGTGCTCCACTCGGGCTGAAAACGCTTGTTTGGGACATTACATTAATGGTGACTATAAATCATAAACTAAGCATTTTTCAGCTGAAATAATGAATGTAGTCCTCTTAATTCTTGCTTCTAAAGCATACGCAAACAGAAATTTCAATGTACAATGATGTTTTTAAAAAAACGGTCAAAATGTGCTCCACTCGGGCTGAAAACGCTTGTTTGGAACATTTCATTAATGTTGACTATAAATCATAAACTAAGCATTTTTCAGCTGAAATAATGAATGTAGTCCTCTTAATTCTTGCTTCTAAAGCATATGCAAGCAGAAATTTCAATGTACAATGATGTTTTTAAAAAAACAGTCAAAATGTGCTCCACTCGGGCTGAAAACGCTGTTGGGGACATTTCATTAATGTTGACTATAAATCAAAAACTAAGCATTTTTCAGCTGAAATAATGAATGTAGTCCTCTTAATTCTTAATTCTAAAGCATACGCAAGCAGAAATTTCAATGTACAATGATGTTTTTAAAAAAACAGTCAAAATGTGCTCCACTCGGGCTGAAAACGCTGTTGGGGACATTTCATTAATGTTGACTATAAATCAAAAACTAAGCATTTTTCAGCTGAAATAATGAATGTAGTCCTCTTAATTCTTGCTTCTAAAGCATACGCAAGCAGAAATTTCAATGTACAATGATGTTTTTAAAAAAACAGTCAAAATGTGCTCCACTCGGGCTGAAAACGCTTGTTTGGAACATTTCATTAATGTTGACTATAAATCATAAACTAAGCATTTTTCAGCTGAAATAATGAATGTAGTCCTCTTAATTCTTGCTTCTAAAGCATACGCAAGCAGAAATTTCAATGTACAATGATGTTTTTAAAAAAACAGTCAAAATGTGCTCCACTCGGGCTGAAAACGCTGTTGGGGACATTTCATTAATGTTGACTATAAATCATAAACTAAGCATTTTTCAGCTGAAATAATGAATGTAGTCCTCTTAATTCTTGCTTCTAAAGCATACGCAAGCAGAAATTTCAATGTACAATGATGTTTTTAAAAAAACAGTCAAAATGTGCTCCACTCGGGCTGAAAACGCTTGTTTGGGACATTACATTAATGGTGACTATAAATCATAAACTAAGCATTTTTCAGCTGAAATAATGAATGTAGTCCTCTTAATTCTTGCTTCTAAAGCATACGCAAACAGAAATTTCAATGTACAATGATGTTTTTAAAAAAACGGTCAAAATGTGCTCCACTCGGGCTGAAAACGCTTGTTTGGAACATTTCATTAATGTTGACTATAAATCATAAACTAAGCATTTTTCAGCTGAAATAATGAATGTAGTCCTCTTAATTCTTGCTTCTAAAGCATACGCAAGCAGAAATTTCAATGTACAATGATGTTTTTAAAAAAACAGTCAAAATGTGCTCCACTCGGGCTGAAAACGCTGTTGGGGACATTTCATTAATGTTGACTATAAATCATAAACTAAGCATTTTTCAGCTGAAATAATGAATGTAGTCCTCTTAATTCTTGCTTCTAAAGCATACGCAAGCAGAAATTTCAATGTACAATGATGTTTTTAAAAAAACAGTCAAAATGTGCTCCACTCGGGCTGAAAACGCTGTTGGGGACATTTCATTAATGTTGACTATAAATCAAAAACTAAGCATTTTTCAGCTGAAATAATGAATGTAGTCCTCTTAATTCTTGCTTCTAAAGCATACGCAAGCAGAAATTTCAATGTACAATGATGTTTTTAAAAAAACAGTCAAAATGTGCTCCACTCGGGCTGAAAACGCTTGTTGGGGACATTACATTAATGTTGACTATAAATCATAAACTAAGCATTTTTCAGCTGAAATAATGAATGTAGTCCTCTTAATTCTTGCTTCTAAAGCATACGCAAACAGAAATTTCAATGTACAATGATGTTTTTAAAAAAACGGTCAAAATGTGCTCCACTCGGGCTGAAAACGCTTGTTTGGAACATTTCATTAATGTTGACTATAAATCATAAACTAAGCATTTTTCAGCTGAAAAAATGAATGTAGTCCTCTTAATTCTTGCTTCTAAAGCATACGCAAGCAGAAATTTCAATGTACAATGATGTTTTTAAAAAAACAGTCAAAATGTGCTCCACTCGGGCTGAAAACGCTGTTGGGGACATTTCATTAATGTTGACTATAAATCAAAAACTAAGCATTTTTCAGCTGAAATAATGAATGTAGTCCTCTTAATTCTTGCTTCTAAAGCATATGCAAGCAGAAATTTCAATGTACAATGATGTTTTTAAAAAAACAGTCAAAATGTGCTCCACTCGGGCTGAAAACGCTGTTGGGGACATTTCATTAATGTTGACTATAAATCATAAACTAAGCATTTTTCAGCTGAAATAATGAATGTAGTCCTCTTAATTCTTGCTTCTAAAGCATACGCAAGCAGATATTTCAATGTACAATGATGTTTTTAAAAAAAACAGTCAAAATGTGCTCCACTCGGGCTGAAAACGCTGTTGGGGACATTTCATTAATGTTGACTATAAATCAAAAACTAAGCATTTTTCAGCTGAAATAATGAATGTAGTCCTCTTAATTCTTGCTTCTAAAGCATACGCAAGCAGAAATTTCAATGTACAATGATGTTTTTAAAAAAACAGTCAAAATGTGCTCCACTCGGGCTGAAAACGCTGTTGGGGACATTTCATTAATGTTGACTATAAATCAAAAACTAAGCATTTTTCAGCTGAAATAATGAATGTAGTCTTCTTAATTCTTGCTTCTAAAGCATACGCAAGCAGAAATTTCAATGTACAATGATGTTTTTAAAAAAACAGTCAAAATGTGCTCCACTCGGGCTGAAAACGCTTGTTTGGGACATTACATTAATGTTGACTATAAATCATAAACTAAGCATTTTTCAGCTGAAATAATGAATGTAGTCCTCTTAATTCTTGCTTCTAAAGCATACGCAAACAGAAATTTCAATGTACAATGATGTTTTTAAAAAAACGGTCAAAATGTGCTCCACTCGGGCTGAAAACGCTTGTTTGGAACATTTCATTAATGTTGACTATAAATCATAAACTAAGCATTTTTCAGCTGAAATAATGAATGTAGTCCTCTTAATTCTTGCTTCTAAAGCATATGCAAGCAGAAATTTCAATGTACAATGATGTTTTTAAAAAAACAGTCAAAATGTGCTCCACTCGGGCTGAAAACGCTGTTGGGGACATTTCATTAATGTTGACTATAAATCAAAAACTAAGCATTTTTCAGCTGAAATAATGAATGTAGTCCTCTTAATTCTTAATTCTAAAGCATACGCAAGCAGAAATTTCAATGTACAATGATGTTTTTAAAAAAACAGTCAAAATGTGCTCCACTCGGGCTGAAAACGCTGTTGGGGACATTTCATTAATGTTGACTATAAATCAAAAACTAAGCATTTTTCAGCTGAAAAAATGAATGTAGTCCTCTTAATTCTTGCTTCTAAAGCATACGCAAGCAGAAATTTCAATGTACAATGATGTTTTTAAAAAAACAGTCAAAATGTGCTCCCCTCGGGCTGAAAACGCTGTTGGGGACATTTCATTAATGTTGACTATAAATCATAAACTAAGCATTTTTCAGCTGAAATAATGAATGTAGTCCTCTTAATTCTTGCTTCTAAAGCATACGCAAGCAGAAATTTCAATGTACAATGATGTTTTTAAAAAAACAGTCAAAATGTGCTCCACTCGGGCTGAAAACGCTGTTGGGGACATTTCATTAATGTTGACTATAAATCAAAAACTAAGCATTTTTCAGCTGAAATAATGAATGTAGTCCTCTTAATTCTTGCTTCTAAAGCATACGCAAGCAGAAATTTCAATGTACAATGATGTTTTTAAAAAAACGGTCAAAATGTGCTCCACTCGGGCTGAAAACGCTTGTTTGGAACATTTCATTAATGTTGACTATAAATCATAAACTAAGCATTTTTCAGCTGAAAAAATGAATGTAGTCCTCTTAATTCTTGCTTCTAAAGCATACGCAAGCAGAAATTTCAATGTACAATGATGTTTTTAAAAAAACAGTCAAAATGTGCTCCACTCGGGCTGAAAACGCTGTTGGGGACATTTCATTAATGTTGACTATAAATCAAAAACTAAGCATTTTTCAGCTGAAATAATGAATGTAGTCCTCTTAATTCTTGCTTCTAAAGCATACGCAAGCAGAAATTTCAATGTACAATGATGTTTTTAAAAAAACAGTCAAAATGTGCTCCACTCGGGCTGAAAACGCTGTTGGGGACATTTCATTAATGTTGACTATAAATCATAAACTAAGCATTTTTCAGCTGAAATAATGAATGTAGTCCTCTTAATTCTTGCTTCTAAAGCATACGCAAACAGATATTTCAATGTACAATGATGTTTTTAAAAAAACAGTCAAAATGTGCTCCACTCGGGCTGAAAACGCTGTTGGGGACATTTCATTAATGTTGACTATAATTCATAAACTAAGCATTTTTCAGCTGAAATAATGAATGTAGTCCTCTTAATTCTTGCTTCTAAAGCATACGCAAGCAGAAATTTCAATGTACAATGATGTTTTTAAAAAAACAGTCAAAATGTGCTCCACTCGGGCTGAAAACGCTGTTGGGGACATTTCATTAATGTTGACTATAAATCATAAACTAAGCATTTTTCAGCTGAAATAATGAATGTAGTCCTCTTAATTCTTAATTCTAAAGCATACGCAAGCAGAAATTTCAATGTACAATGACGTTTTTAAAAAAACTGTCAAAATGTGCTCCACTCGGGCTGAAAACGCTTGTTTGGGACATTACATTAATGTTGACTATAATTCATAAACTAAGCATTTTTCAGCTGAAATAATGAATGTAGTCCTCTTAATATTTGCTTCTAAAGCATACGCAAGCAGAAATTTCAATGTACAATGATGTTTTTAAAAAAACAGTCAAAATGTGCTCCACTCGGGCTGAAAACGCTGTTGGGGACATTTCATTAATGTTGACTATAAATCATAAACTAAGCATTTTTCAGCTGAAATAATGAATGTAGTCCTCTTAATTCTTGCTTCTAAAGCATACGCAAGCAGAAATTTCAATGTACAATGATGTTTTTAAAAAAACAGTCAAAATGTGCTCCACTCGGGCTGAAAACGCTGTTGGGGACATTTCATTAATGTTGACTATAAATCAAAAACTAAGCATTTTTCAGCTGAAATAATGAATGTAGTCCTCTTAATTCTTGCTTCTAAAGCATACGCAAGCAGAAATTTCAATGTACAATGATGTTTTTAAAAAAAACAGTCAAAATGTGCTCCACTCGGGCTGAAAACGCTGTTGGGGACATTTCATTAATGTTGACTATAAATCAAAAACTAAGCATTTTTCAGCTGAAATAATGAATGTAGTCCTCTTAATTCTTAATTCTAAAGCATACGCAAGCAGAAATTTCAATGTACAATGATGTTTTTAAAAAAACAGTCAAAATGTGCTCCACTCGGGCTGAAAACGCTGTTGGGGACATTTCATTAATGTTGACTATAAATCAAAAACTAAGCATTTTTCAGCTGAAATAATGAATGTAGTCCTCTTAATTCTTGCTTCTAAAGCATACGCAAGCAGAAATTTCAATGTACAATGATGTTTTTAAAAAAACAGTCAAAATGTGCTCCACTCGGGCTGAAAACGCTGTTGGGGACATTTCATTAATGTTGACTATAAATCATAAACTAAGCATTTTTCAGCTGAAATAATGAATGTAGTCCTCTTAATTCTTAATTCTAAAGCATACGCAAGCAGAAATTTCAATGTACAATGACGTTTTTAAAAAAACTGTCAAAATGTGCTCCACTCGGGCTGAAAACGCTTGTTTGGGACATTACATTAATGTTGACTATAATTCATAAACTAAGCATTTTTCAGCTGAAATAATGAATGTAGTCCTCTTAATATTTGCTTCTAAAGCATACGCAAGCAGAAATTTCAATGTACAATGATGTTTTTAAAAAAACAGTCAAAATGTGCTCCACTCGGGCTGAAAACGCTGTTGGGGACATTTCATTAATGTTGACTATAAATCATAAACTAAGCATTTTTCAGCTGAAATAATGAATGTAGTCCTCTTAATTCTTGCTTCTAAAGCATACGCAAGCAGAAATTTCAATGTACAATGATGTTTTTAAAAAAACAGTCAAAATGTGCTCCACTCGGGCTGAAAACGCTGTTGGGGACATTTCATTAATGTTGACTATAAATCAAAAACTAAGCATTTTTCAGCTGAAATAATGAATGTAGTCCTCTTAATTCTTGCTTCTAAAGCATACGCAAGCAGAAATTTCAATGTACAATGATGTTTTTAAAAAAAACAGTCAAAATGTGCTCTACTCGGGCTGAAAACGCTGTTGGGGACATTTCATTAATGTTGACTATAAATCAAAAACTAAGCATTTTTCAGCTGAAATAATGAATGTAGTCCTCTTAATTCTTAATTCTAAAGCATACGCAAGCAGAAATTTCAATGTACAATGATGTTTTTAAAAAAACAGTCAAAATGTGCTCCACTCGGGCTGAAAACGCTGTTGGGGACATTTCATTAATGTTGACTATAAATCAAAAACTAAGCATTTTTCAGCTGAAATAATGAATGTAGTCCTCTTAATTCTTGCTTCTAAAGCATACGCAAGCAGAAATTTCAATGTACAATGATGTTTTTAAAAAAACAGTCAAAATGTGCTCCACTCGGGCTGAAAACGCTTGTTTGGAACATTTCATTAATGTTGACTATAAATCATAAACTAAGCATTTTTCAGCTGAAATAATGAATGTAGTCCTCTTAATTCTTGCTTCTAAAGCATACGCAAGCAGAAATTTCAATGTACAATGATGTTTTTAAAAAAACAGTCAAAATGTGCTCCACTCGGGCTGAAAACGCTGTTGGGGACATTTCATTAATGTTGACTATAAATCATAAACTAAGCATTTTTCAGCTGAAATAATGAATGTAGTCCTCTTAATTCTTGCTTCTAAAGCATACGCAAGCAGAAATTTCAATGTACAATGATGTTTTTAAAAAAACAGTCAAAATGTGCTCCACTCGGGCTGAAAACGCTTGTTTGGGACATTACATTAATGGTGACTATAAATCATAAACTAAGCATTTTTCAGCTGAAATAATGAATGTAGTCCTCTTAATTCTTGCTTCTAAAGCATACGCAAACAGAAATTTCAATGTACAATGATGTTTTTAAAAAAACGGTCAAAATGTGCTCCACTCGGGCTGAAAACGCTTGTTTGGAACATTTCATTAATGTTGACTATAAATCATAAACTAAGCATTTTTCAGCTGAAATAATGAATGTAATCCTCTTAATTCTTGCTTCTAAAGCATACGCAAGCAGAAATTTCAATGTACAATGATGTTTTTAAAAAAACAGTCAAAATGTGCTCCACTCGGGCTGAAAACGCTGTTGGGGACATTTCATTAATGTTGACTATAAATCATAAACTAAGCATTTTTCAGCTGAAATAATGAATGTAGTCCTCTTAATTCTTGCTTCTAAAGCATACGCAAGCAGAAATTTCAATGTACAATGATGTTTTTAAAAAAACAGTCAAAATGTGCTCCACTCGGGCTGAAAACGCTGTTGGGGACATTTCATTAATGTTGACTATAAATCAAAAACTAAGCATTTTTCAGCTGAAATAATGAATGTAGTCCTCTTAATTCTTGCTTCTAAAGCATACGCAAGCAGAAATTTCAATGTACAATGATGTTTTTAAAAAAACAGTCAAAATGTGCTCCACTCGGGCTGAAAACGCTTGTTGGGGACATTACATTAATGTTGACTATAAATCATAAACTAAGCATTTTTCAGCTGAAATAATGAATGTAGTCCTCTTAATTCTTGCTTCTAAAGCATACGCAAGCAGAAATTTCAATGTACAATGATGTTTTTAAAAAAACAGTCAAAATGTGCTCCACTCGGGCTGAAAACGCTGTTGGGGACATTTCATTAATGTTGACTATAAATCAAAAACTAAGCATTTTTCAGCTGAAATAATGAATGTAGTCCTCTTAATTCTTGCTTCTAAAGCATACGCAAACAGAAATTTCAATGTACAATGATGTTTTTAAAAAAACGGTCAAAATGTGCTCCACTCGGGCTGAAAACGCTTGTTTGGAACATTTCATTAATGTTGACTATAAATCATAAACTAAGCATTTTTCAGCTGAAAAAATGAATGTAGTCCTCTTAATTCTTGCTTCTAAAGCATACGCAAGCAGAAATTTCAATGTACAATGATGTTTTTAAAAAAACAGTCAAAATGTGCTCCACTCGGGCTGAAAACGCTGTTGGGGACATTTCATTAATGTTGACTATAAATCAAAAACTAAGCATTTTTCAGCTGAAATAATGAATGTAGTCCTCTTAATTCTTGCTTCTAAAGCATATGCAAGCAGAAATTTCAATGTACAATGATGTTTTTAAAAAAACAGTCAAAATGTGCTCCACTCGGGCTGAAAACGCTGTTGGGGACATTTCATTAATGTTGACTATAAATCATAAACTAAGCATTTTTCAGCTGAAATAATGAATGTAGTCCTCTTAATTCTTGCTTCTAAAGCATACGCAAGCAGATATTTCAATGTACAATGATGTTTTTAAAAAAAACAGTCAAAATGTGCTCCACTCGGGCTGAAAACGCTGTTGGGGACATTTCATTAATGTTGACTATAAATCAAAAACTAAGCATTTTTCAGCTGAAATAATGAATGTAGTCCTCTTAATTCTTGCTTCTAAAGCATACGCAAGCAGAAATTTCAATGTACAATGATGTTTTTAAAAAAACAGTCAAAATGTGCTCCACTCGGGCTGAAAACGCTGTTGGGGACATTTCATTAATGTTGACTATAAATCAAAAACTAAGCATTTTTCAGCTGAAATAATGAATGTAGTCTTCTTAATTCTTGCTTCTAAAGCATACGCAAGCAGAAATTTCAATGTACAATGATGTTTTTAAAAAAACAGTCAAAATGTGCTCCACTCGGGCTGAAAACGCTTGTTTGGGACATTACATTAATGTTGACTATAAATCATAAACTAAGCATTTTTCAGCTGAAATAATGAATGTAGTCCTCTTAATTCTTGCTTCTAAAGCATACGCAAACAGAAATTTCAATGTACAATGATGTTTTTAAAAAAACGGTCAAAATGTGCTCCACTCGGGCTGAAAACGCTTGTTTGGAACATTTCATTAATGTTGACTATAAATCATAAACTAAGCATTTTTCAGCTGAAATAATGAATGTAGTCCTCTTAATTCTTGCTTCTAAAGCATATGCAAGCAGAAATTTCAATGTACAATGATGTTTTTAAAAAAACAGTCAAAATGTGCTCCACTCGGGCTGAAAACGCTGTTGGGGACATTTCATTAATGTTGACTATAAATCAAAAACTAAGCATTTTTCAGCTGAAATAATGAATGTAGTCCTCTTAATTCTTAATTCTAAAGCATACGCAAGCAGAAATTTCAATGTACAATGATGTTTTTAAAAAAACAGTCAAAATGTGCTCCACTCGGGCTGAAAACGCTGTTGGGGACATTTCATTAATGTTGACTATAAATCAAAAACTAAGCATTTTTCAGCTGAAAAAATGAATGTAGTCCTCTTAATTCTTGCTTCTAAAGCATACGCAAGCAGAAATTTCAATGTACAATGATGTTTTTAAAAAAACAGTCAAAATGTGCTCCCCTCGGGCTGAAAACGCTGTTGGGGACATTTCATTAATGTTGACTATAAATCATAAACTAAGCATTTTTCAGCTGAAATAATGAATGTAGTCCTCTTAATTCTTGCTTCTAAAGCATACGCAAGCAGAAATTTCAATGTACAATGATGTTTTTAAAAAAACAGTCAAAATGTGCTCCACTCGGGCTGAAAACGCTGTTGGGGACATTTCATTAATGTTGACTATAAATCAAAAACTAAGCATTTTTCAGCTGAAATAATGAATGTAGTCCTCTTAATTCTTGCTTCTAAAGCATACGCAAGCAGAAATTTCAATGTACAATGATGTTTTTAAAAAAACGGTCAAAATGTGCTCCACTCGGGCTGAAAACGCTTGTTTGGAACATTTCATTAATGTTGACTATAAATCATAAACTAAGCATTTTTCAGCTGAAAAAATGAATGTAGTCCTCTTAATTCTTGCTTCTAAAGCATACGCAAGCAGAAATTTCAATGTACAATGATGTTTTTAAAAAAACAGTCAAAATGTGCTCCACTCGGGCTGAAAACGCTGTTGGGGACATTTCATTAATGTTGACTATAAATCAAAAACTAAGCATTTTTCAGCTGAAATAATGAATGTAGTCCTCTTAATTCTTGCTTCTAAAGCATACGCAAGCAGAAATTTCAATGTACAATGATGTTTTTAAAAAAACAGTCAAAATGTGCTCCACTCGGGCTGAAAACGCTGTTGGGGACATTTCATTAATGTTGACTATAAATCATAAACTAAGCATTTTTCAGCTGAAATAATGAATGTAGTCCTCTTAATTCTTGCTTCTAAAGCATACGCAAACAGATATTTCAATGTACAATGATGTTTTTAAAAAAACAGTCAAAATGTGCTCCACTCGGGCTGAAAACGCTGTTGGGGACATTTCATTAATGTTGACTATAATTCATAAACTAAGCATTTTTCAGCTGAAATAATGAATGTAGTCCTCTTAATTCTTGCTTCTAAAGCATACGCAAGCAGAAATTTCAATGTACAATGATGTTTTTAAAAAAACAGTCAAAATGTGCTCCACTCGGGCTGAAAACGCTGTTGGGGACATTTCATTAATGTTGACTATAAATCATAAACTAAGCATTTTTCAGCTGAAATAATGAATGTAGTCCTCTTAATTCTTAATTCTAAAGCATACGCAAGCAGAAATTTCAATGTACAATGACGTTTTTAAAAAAACTGTCAAAATGTGCTCCACTCGGGCTGAAAACGCTTGTTTGGGACATTACATTAATGTTGACTATAATTCATAAACTAAGCATTTTTCAGCTGAAATAATGAATGTAGTCCTCTTAATATTTGCTTCTAAAGCATACGCAAGCAGAAATTTCAATGTACAATGATGTTTTTAAAAAAACAGTCAAAATGTGCTCCACTCGGGCTGAAAACGCTGTTGGGGACATTTCATTAATGTTGACTATAAATCATAAACTAAGCATTTTTCAGCTGAAATAATGAATGTAGTCCTCTTAATTCTTGCTTCTAAAGCATACGCAAGCAGAAATTTCAATGTACAATGATGTTTTTAAAAAAACAGTCAAAATGTGCTCCACTCGGGCTGAAAACGCTGTTGGGGACATTTCATTAATGTTGACTATAAATCAAAAACTAAGCATTTTTCAGCTGAAATAATGAATGTAGTCCTCTTAATTCTTGCTTCTAAAGCATACGCAAGCAGAAATTTCAATGTACAATGATGTTTTTAAAAAAAACAGTCAAAATGTGCTCCACTCGGGCTGAAAACGCTGTTGGGGACATTTCATTAATGTTGACTATAAATCAAAAACTAAGCATTTTTCAGCTGAAATAATGAATGTAGTCCTCTTAATTCTTAATTCTAAAGCATACGCAAGCAGAAATTTCAATGTACAATGATGTTTTTAAAAAAACAGTCAAAATGTGCTCCACTCGGGCTGAAAACGCTGTTGGGGACATTTCATTAATGTTGACTATAAATCAAAAACTAAGCATTTTTCAGCTGAAATAATGAATGTAGTCCTCTTAATTCTTGCTTCTAAAGCATACGCAAGCAGAAATTTCAATGTACAATGATGTTTTTAAAAAAACAGTCAAAATGTGCTCCACTCGGGCTGAAAACGCTGTTGGGGACATTTCATTAATGTTGACTATAAATCATAAACTAAGCATTTTTCAGCTGAAATAATGAATGTAGTCCTCTTAATTCTTAATTCTAAAGCATACGCAAGCAGAAATTTCAATGTACAATGACGTTTTTAAAAAAACTGTCAAAATGTGCTCCACTCGGGCTGAAAACGCTTGTTTGGGACATTACATTAATGTTGACTATAATTCATAAACTAAGCATTTTTCAGCTGAAATAATGAATGTAGTCCTCTTAATATTTGCTTCTAAAGCATACGCAAGCAGAAATTTCAATGTACAATGATGTTTTTAAAAAAACAGTCAAAATGTGCTCCACTCGGGCTGAAAACGCTGTTGGGGACATTTCATTAATGTTGACTATAAATCATAAACTAAGCATTTTTCAGCTGAAATAATGAATGTAGTCCTCTTAATTCTTGCTTCTAAAGCATACGCAAGCAGAAATTTCAATGTACAATGATGTTTTTAAAAAAACAGTCAAAATGTGCTCCACTCGGGCTGAAAACGCTGTTGGGGACATTTCATTAATGTTGACTATAAATCAAAAACTAAGCATTTTTCAGCTGAAATAATGAATGTAGTCCTCTTAATTCTTGCTTCTAAAGCATACGCAAGCAGAAATTTCAATGTACAATGATGTTTTTAAAAAAAACAGTCAAAATGTGCTCTACTCGGGCTGAAAACGCTGTTGGGGACATTTCATTAATGTTGACTATAAATCAAAAACTAAGCATTTTTCAGCTGAAATAATGAATGTAGTCCTCTTAATTCTTAATTCTAAAGCATACGCAAGCAGAAATTTCAATGTACAATGATGTTTTTAAAAAAACAGTCAAAATGTGCTCCACTCGGGCTGAAAACGCTGTTGGGGACATTTCATTAATGTTGACTATAAATCAAAAACTAAGCATTTTTCAGCTGAAATAATGAATGTAGTCCTCTTAATTCTTGCTTCTAAAGCATACGCAAGCAGAAATTTCAATGTACAATGATGTTTTTAAAAAAACAGTCAAAATGTGCTCCACTCGGGCTGAAAACGCTTGTTTGGAACATTTCATTAATGTTGACTATAAATCATAAACTAAGCATTTTTCAGCTGAAATAATGAATGTAGTCCTCTTAATTCTTGCTTCTAAAGCATACGCAAGCAGAAATTTCAATGTACAATGATGTTTTTAAAAAAACAGTCAAAATGTGCTCCACTCGGGCTGAAAACGCTGTTGGGGACATTTCATTAATGTTGACTATAAATCATAAACTAAGCATTTTTCAGCTGAAATAATGAATGTAGTCCTCTTAATTCTTGCTTCTAAAGCATACGCAAGCAGAAATTTCAATGTACAATGATGTTTTTAAAAAAACAGTCAAAATGTGCTCCACTCGGGCTGAAAACGCTTGTTTGGGACATTACATTAATGGTGACTATAAATCATAAACTAAGCATTTTTCAGCTGAAATAATGAATGTAGTCCTCTTAATTCTTGCTTCTAAAGCATACGCAAACAGAAATTTCAATGTACAATGATGTTTTTAAAAAAACGGTCAAAATGTGCTCCACTCGGGCTGAAAACGCTTGTTTGGAACATTTCATTAATGTTGACTATAAATCATAAACTAAGCATTTTTCAGCTGAAATAATGAATGTAGTCCTCTTAATTCTTGCTTCTAAAGCATACGCAAGCAGAAATTTCAATGTACAATGATGTTTTTAAAAAAACAGTCAAAATGTGCTCCACTCGGGCTGAAAACGCTGTTGGGGACATTTCATTAATGTTGACTATAAATCATAAACTAAGCATTTTTCAGCTGAAATAATGAATGTAGTCCTCTTAATTCTTGCTTCTAAAGCATACGCAAGCAGAAATTTCAATGTACAATGATGTTTTTAAAAAAACAGTCAAAATGTGCTCCACTCGGGCTGAAAACGCTGTTGGGGACATTTCATTAATGTTGACTATAAATCAAAAACTAAGCATTTTTCAGCTGAAATAATGAATGTAGTCCTCTTAATTCTTGCTTCTAAAGCATACGCAAGCAGAAATTTCAATGTACAATGATGTTTTTAAAAAAACAGTCAAAATGTGCTCCACTCGGGCTGAAAACGCTTGTTTGGAACATTTCATTAATGTTGACTATAAATCATAAACTAAGCATTTTTCAGCTGAAATAATGAATGTAGTCCTCTTAATTCTTGCTTCTAAAGCATACGCAAGCAGAAATTTCAATGTACAATGATGTTTTTAAAAAAACAGTCAAAATGTGCTCCACTCGGGCTGAAAACGCTGTTGGGGACATTTCATTAATGTTGACTATAAATCATAAACTAAGCATTTTTCAGCTGAAATAATGAATGTAGTCCTCTTAATTCTTGCTTCTAAAGCATACGCAAGCAGAAATTTCAATGTACAATGATGTTTTTAAAAAAACAGTCAAAATGTGCTCCACTCGGGCTGAAAACGCTTGTTTGGGACATTACATTAATGGTGACTATAAATCATAAACTAAGCATTTTTCAGCTGAAATAATGAATGTAGTCCTCTTAATTCTTGCTTCTAAAGCATACGCAAACAGAAATTTCAATGTACAATGATGTTTTTAAAAAAACGGTCAAAATGTGCTCCACTCGGGCTGAAAACGCTTGTTTGGAACATTTCATTAATGTTGACTATAAATCATAAACTAAGCATTTTTCAGCTGAAATAATGAATGTAGTCCTCTTAATTCTTGCTTCTAAAGCATACGCAAGCAGAAATTTCAATGTACAATGATGTTTTTAAAAAAACAGTCAAAATGTGCTCCACTCGGGCTGAAAACGCTGTTGGGGACATTTCATTAATGTTGACTATAAATCATAAACTAAGCATTTTTCAGCTGAAATAATGAATGTAGTCCTCTTAATTCTTGCTTCTAAAGCATACGCAAGCAGAAATTTCAATGTACAATGATGTTTTTAAAAAAACAGTCAAAATGTGCTCCACTCGGGCTGAAAACGCTGTTGGGGACATTTCATTAATGTTGACTATAAATCAAAAACTAAGCATTTTTCAGCTGAAATAATGAATGTAGTCCTCTTAATTCTTGCTTCTAAAGCATACGCAAGCAGAAATTTCAATGTACAATGATGTTTTTAAAAAAACAGTCAAAATGTGCTCCACTCGGGCTGAAAACGCTGTTGGGGACATTTCATTAATGTTGACTATAAATCAAAAACTAAGCATTTTTCAGCTGAAATAATGAATGTAGTCCTCTTAATTCTTGCTTCTAAAGCATATGCAAGCAGAAATTTCAATGTACAATGATGTTTTTAAAAAAACAGTCAAAATGTGCTCCACTCGGGCTGAAAACGCTGTTGGGGACATTTCATTAATGTTGACTATAAATCAAAAACTAAGCATTTTTCAGCTGAAAAAATGAATGTAGTCCTCTTAATATTTGCTTCTAAAGCATACGCAAGCAGAAATTTCAATGTACAATGATGTTTTTAAAAAAACAGTCAAAATGTGCTCCACTCGGGCTGAAAACGCTGTTGGGGACATTTCATTAATGTTGACTATAAATCATAAACTAAGCATTTTTCAGCTGAAATAATGAATGTAGTCCTCTTAATTCTTGCTTCTAAAGCATACGCAAGCAGAAATTTCAATGTACAATGATGTTTTTAAAAAAACAGTCAAAATGTGCTCCACTCGGGCTGAAAACGCTGTTGGGGACATTTCATTAATGTTGACTATAAATCAAAAACTAAGCATTTTTCAGCTGAAATAATGAATGTAGTCCTCTTAATTCTTGCTTCTAAAGCATACGCAAGCAGAAATTTCAATGTACAATGATGTTTTTAAAAAAACAGTCAAAATGTGCTCCACTCGGGCTGAAAACGCTGTTGGGGACATTTCATTAATGTTGACTATAAATCAAAAACTAAGCATTTTTCAGCTGAAATAATGAATGTAGTCTTCTTAATTCTTGCTTCTAAAGCATACGCAAGCAGAAATTTCAATGTACAATGATGTTTTTAAAAAAACAGTCAAAATGTGCTCCACTCGGGCTGAAAACGCTGTTGGGGACATTTCATTAATGTTGACTATAAATCAAAAACTAAGCATTTTTCAGCTGAAATAATGAATGTAGTCCTCTTAATTCTTGCTTCTAAAGCATACGCAAGCAGAAATTTCAATGTACAATGATGTTTTTAAAAAAAACAGTCAAAATGTGCTCCACTCGGGCTGAAAACGCTGTTGGGGACATTTCATTAATGTTGACTATAAATCAAAAACTAAGCATTTTTCAGCTGAAAAAATGAATGTAGTCCTCTTAATTCTTGCTTCTAAAGCATACGCAAGCAGAAATTTCAATGTACAATGATGTTTTTAAAAAAACAGTCAAAATGTGCTCCCCTCGGGCTGAAAACGCTGTTGGGGACATTTCATTAATGTTGACTATAAATCATAAACTAAGCATTTTTCAGCTGAAATAATGAATGTAGTCCTCTTAATTCTTGCTTCTAAAGCATACGCAAGCAGAAATTTCAATGTACAATGATGTTTTTAAAAAAACAGTCAAAATGTGCTCCACTCGGGCTGAAAACGCTGTTGGGGACATTTCATTAATGTTGACTATAAATCAAAAACTAAGCATTTTTCAGCTGAAATAATGAATGTAGTCCTCTTAATTCTTGCTTCTAAAGCATACGCAAGCAGAAATTTCAATGTACAATGATGTTTTTAAAAAAACGGTCAAAATGTGCTCCACTCGGGCTGAAAACGCTTGTTTGGAACATTTCATTAATGTTGACTATAAATCATAAACTAAGCATTTTTCAGCTGAAAAAATGAATGTAGTCCTCTTAATTCTTGCTTCTAAAGCATACGCAAGCAAAAATTTCAATGTACAATGATGTTTTTAAAAAAACAGTCAAAATGTGCTCCACTCGGGCTGAAAACGCTGTTGGGGACATTTCATTAATGTTGACTATAAATCAAAAACTAAGCATTTTTCAGCTGAAATAATGAATGTAGTCCTCTTAATTCTTGCTTCTAAAGCATACGCAAGCAGAAATTTCAATGTACAATGATGTTTTTAAAAAAACAGTCAAAATGTGCTCCACTCGGGCTGAAAACGCTTGTTGGGGACATTACATTAATGTTGACTATAAATCATAAACTAAGCATTTTTCAGCTGAAATAATGAATGTAGTCCTCTTAATTCTTGCTTCTAAAGCATATGCAAACAGAAATTTCAATGTACAATGATGTTTTTAAAAAAACGGTCAAAATGTGCTCCACTCGGGCTGAAAACGCTTGTTTGGAACATTTCATTAATGTTGACTATAAATCATAAACTAAGCATTTTTCAGCTGAAAAAATGAATGTAGTCCTCTTAATTCTTGCTTCTAAAGCATACGCAAGCAGAAATTTCAATGTACAATGATGTTTTTAAAAAAACAGTCAAAATGTGCTCCACTCGGGCTGAAAACGCTGTTGGGGACATTTCATTAATGTTGACTATAAATCAAAAACTAAGCATTTTTCAGCTGAAATAATGAATGTAGTCCTCTTAATTCTTGCTTCTAAAGCATATGCAAGCAGAAATTTCAATGTACAATGATGTTTTTAAAAAAACAGTCAAAATGTGCTCCACTCGGGCTGAAAACGCTGTTGGGGACATTTCATTAATGTTGACTATAAATCATAAACTAAGCATTTTTCAGCTGAAATAATGAATGTAGTCCTCTTAATTCTTGCTTCTAAAGCATACGCAAGCAGATATTTCAATGTACAATGATGTTTTTAAAAAAAACAGTCAAAATGTGCTCCACTCGGGCTGAAAACGCTGTTGGGGACATTTCATTAATGTTGACTATAAATCAAAAACTAAGCATTTTTCAGCTGAAATAATGAATGTAGTCCTCTTAATTCTTGCTTCTAAAGCATACGCAAGCAGAAATTTCAATGTACAATGATGTTTTTAAAAAAACAGTCAAAATGTGCTCCACTCGGGCTGAAAACGCTTGTTTGGAACATTTCATTAATGTTGACTATAAATCATAAACTAAGCATTTTTCAGCTGAAATAATGAATGTAGTCCTCTTAATTCTTGCTTCTAAAGCATACGCAAGCAGAAATTTCAATGTACAATGATGTTTTTAAAAAAACAGTCAAAATGTGCTCCACTCGGGCTGAAAACGCTTGTTTGGGACATTACATTAATGTTGACTATAAATCATAAACTAAGCATTTTTCAGATGAAATAATGAATGTAGTCCTCTTAATTCTTGCTTCTAAAGCATACGCAAACAGAAATTTCAATGTACAATGATGTTTTTAAAAAAACGGTCAAAATGTGCTCCACTCGGGCTGAAAACGCTTGTTTGGAACATTTCATTAATGTTGACTATAAATCATAAACTAAGCATTTTTCAGCTGAAATAATGAATGTAGTCCTCTTAATTCTTGCTTCTAAAGCATATGCAAGCAGAAATTTCAATGTACAATGATGTTTTTAAAAAAACAGTCAAAATGTGCTCCACTCGGGCTGAAAACGCTGTTGGGGACATTTCATTAATGTTGACTATAAATCAAAAACTAAGCATTTTTCAGCTGAAAAAATGAATGTAGTCCTCTTAATATTTGCTTCTAAAGCATACGCAAGCAGAAATTTCAATGTACAATGATGTTTTTAAAAAAACAGTCAAAATGTGCTCCACTCGGGCTGAAAACGCTTGTTTGGAACATTTCATTAATGTTGACTATAAATCAAAAACTAAGCATTTTTCAGCTGAAAAAATGAATGTAGTCCTCTTAATATTTGCTTCTAAAGCATACGCAAGCAGAAATTTCAATGTACAATGATGTTTTTAAAAAAACAGTCAAAATGTGCTCCACTCGGGCTGAAAACGCTGTTGGGGACATTTCATTAATGTTGACTATAAATCATAAACTAAGCATTTTTCAGCTGAAATAATGAATGTAGTCCTCTTAATTCTTGCTTCTAAAGCATACGCAAGCAGAAATTTCAATGTACAATGATGTTTTTAAAAAAAACAGTCAAAATGTGCTCCACTCGGGCTGAAAACGCTGTTGGGGACATTTCATTAATGTTGACTATAAATCAAAAACTAAGCATTTTTCAGCTGAAAAAATGAATGTAGTCCTCTTAATATTTGCTTCTAAAGCATACGCAAGCAGAAATTTCAATGTACAATGATGTTTTTAAAAAAACAGTCAAAATGTGCTCCACTCGGGCTGAAAACGCTGTTGGGGACATTTCATTAATGTTGACTATAAATCATAAACTAAGCATTTTTCAGCTGAAATAATGAATGTAGTCCTCTTAATTCTTGCTTCTAAAGCATACGCAAGCAGAAATTTCAATGTACAATGATGTTTTTAAAAAAACAGTCAAAATGTGCTCCACTCGGGCTGAAAACGCTGTTGGGGACATTTCATTAATGTTGACTATAAATCAAAAACTAAGCATTTTTCAGCTGAAATAATGAATGTAGTCCTCTTAATTCTTGCTTCTAAAGCATACGCAAGCAGAAATTTCAATGTACAATGATGTTTTTAAAAAAACAGTCAAAATGTGCTCCACTCGGGCTGAAAACGCTGTTGGGGACATTTCATTAATGTTGACTATAAATCAAAAACTAAGCATTTTTCAGCTGAAATAATGAATGTAGTCCTCTTAATTCTTGCTTCTAAAGCATACGCAAGCAGAAATTTCAATGTACAATGATGTTTTTAAAAAAAACAGTCAAAATGTGCTCCACTCGGGCTGAAAACGCTGTTGGGGACATTTCATTAATGTTGACTATAAATCAAAAACTAAGCATTTTTCAGCTGAAAAAATGAATGTAGTCCTCTTAATTCTTGCTTCTAAAGCATACGCAAGCAGAAATTTCAATGTACAATGATGTTTTTAAAAAAACAGTCAAAATGTGCTCCCCTCGGGCTGAAAACGCTGTTGGGGACATTTCATTAATGTTGACTATAAATCATAAACTAAGCATTTTTCAGCTGAAATAATGAATGTAGTCCTCTTAATTCTTGCTTCTAAAGCATACGCAAGCAGAAATTTCAATGTACAATGATGTTTTTAAAAAAACAGTCAAAATGTGCTCCACTCGGGCTGAAAACGCTGTTGGGGACATTTCATTAATGTTGACTATAAATCAAAAACTAAGCATTTTTCAGCTGAAATAATGAATGTAGTCCTCTTAATTCTTGCTTCTAAAGCATACGCAAGCAGAAATTTCAATGTACAATGATGTTTTTAAAAAAACGGTCAAAATGTGCTCCACTCGGGCTGAAAACGCTTGTTTGGAACATTTCATTAATGTTGACTATAAATCATAAACTAAGCATTTTTCAGCTGAAAAAATGAATGTAGTCCTCTTAATTCTTGCTTCTAAAGCATACGCAAGCAAAAATTTCAATGTACAATGATGTTTTTAAAAAAACAGTCAAAATGTGCTCCACTCGGGCTGAAAACGCTGTTGGGGACATTTCATTAATGTTGACTATAAATCAAAAACTAAGCATTTTTCAGCTGAAATAATGAATGTAGTCCTCTTAATTCTTGCTTCTAAAGCATACGCAAGCAGAAATTTCAATGTACAATGATGTTTTTAAAAAAACAGTCAAAATGTGCTCCACTCGGGCTGAAAACGCTGTTGGGGACATTTCATTAATGTTGACTATAAATCATAAACTAAGCATTTTTCAGCTGAAATAATGAATGTAGTCCTCTTAATTCTTGCTTCTAAAGCATACGCAAGCAGATATTTCAATGTACAATGATGTTTTTAAAAAAACAGTCAAAATGTGCTCCACTCGGGCTGAAAACGCTGTTGGGGACATTTCATTAATGTTGACTATAATTCATAAACTAAGCATTTTTCAGCTGAAATAATGAATGTAGTCCTCTTAATTCTTGCTTCTAAAGCATACGCAAGCAGAAATTTCAATGTACAATGATGTTTTTAAAAAAACAGTCAAAATGTGCTCCACTCGGGCTGAAAACGCTGTTGGGGACATTTCATTAATGTTGACTATAAATCATAAACTAAGCATTTTTCAGCTGAAATAATGAATGTAGTCCTCTTAATTCTTAATTCTAAAGCATACGCAAGCAGAAATTTCAATGTACAATGACGTTTTTAAAAAAACTGTCAAAATGTGCTCCACTCGGGCTGAAAACGCTTGTTTGGGACATTACATTAATGTTGACTATAATTCATAAACTAAGCATTTTTCAGCTGAAATAATGAATGTAGTCCTCTTAATTCTTGCTTCTAAAGCATACGCAAGCAGAAATTTCAATGTACAATGATGTTTTTAAAAAAACGGTCAAAATGTGCTCCACTCGGGCTGAAAACGCTTGTTTGGAACATTTCATTAATGTTGACTATAAATCATAAACTAAGCATTTTTCAGCTGAAATAATGAATGTAGTCCTCTTAATTCTTGCTTCTAAAGCATATGCAAGCAGAAATTTCAATGTACAATGATGTTTTTAAAAAAACAGTCAAAATGTGCTCCACTCGGGCTGAAAACGCTTGTTTGGAACATTTTATTAATGTTGACTATAATTCATAAACTAAGCATTTTTCAGCTGAAATAATGAATGTAGTCCTCTTAATTCTTGCTTCTAAAGCATACGCAAGCAGAAATTTCAATGTACAATGATGTTTTTAAAAAAAACAGTCAAAATGTGCTCCACTCGGGCTGAAAACGCTGTTGGGGACATTTCATTAATGTTGACTATAAATCAAAAACTAAGCATTTTTCAGCTGAAAAAATGAATGTAGTCCTCTTAATATTTGCTTCTAAAGCATACGCAAGCAGAAATTTCAATGTACAATGATGTTTTTAAAAAAACAGTCAAAATGTGCTCCACTCGGGCTGAAAACGCTGTTGGGGACATTTCATTAATGTTGACTATAAATCATAAACTAAGCATTTTTCAGCTGAAATAATGAATGTAGTCCTCTTAATTCTTGCTTCTAAAGCATACGCAAGCAGAAATTTCAATGTACAATGATGTTTTTAAAAAAACAGTCAAAATGTGCTCCACTCGGGCTGAAAACGCTTGTTTGGGACATTACATTAATGGTGACTATAAATCATAAACTAAGCATTTTTCAGCTGAAATAATGAATGTAGTCCTCTTAATTCTTGCTTCTAAAGCATACGCAAACAGAAATTTCAATGTACAATGATGTTTTTAAAAAAACGGTCAAAATGTGCTCCACTCGGGCTGAAAACGCTTGTTTGGAACATTTCATTAATGTTGACTATAAATCATAAACTAAGCATTTTTCAGCTGAAAAAATGAATGTAGTCCTCTTAATTCTTGCTTCTAAAGCATACGCAAGCAGAAATTTCAATGTACAATGATGTTTTTAAAAAAACAGTCAAAATGTGCTCCACTCGGGCTGAAAACGCTGTTGGGGACATTTCATTAATGTTGACTATAAATCAAAAACTAAGCATTTTTCAGCTGAAATAATGAATGTAGTCCTCTTAATTCTTGCTTCTAAAGCATATGCAAGCAGAAATTTCAATGTACAATGATGTTTTTAAAAAAACAGTCAAAATGTGCTCCACTCGGGCTGAAAACGCTGTTGGGGACATTTCATTAATGTTGACTATAAATCATAAACTAAGCATTTTTCAGCTGAAATAATGAATGTAGTCCTCTTAATTCTTGCTTCTAAAGCATACACAAGCAGATATTTCAATGTACAATGATGTTTTTAAAAAAAACAGTCAAAATGTGCTCCACTCGGGCTGAAAACGCTGTTGGGGACATTTCATTAATGTTGACTATAAATCAAAAACTAAGCATTTTTCAGCTGAAATAATGAATGTAGTCCTCTTAATTCTTGCTTCTAAAGCATACGCAAGCAGAAATTTCAATGTACAATGATGTTTTTAAAAAAACAGTCAAAATGTGCTCCACTCGGGCTGAAAACGCTTGTTTGGAACATTTCATTAATGTTGACTATAAATCATAAACTAAGCATTTTTCAGCTGAAATAATGAATGTAGTCCTCTTAATTCTTGCTTCTAAAGCATACGCAAGCAGAAATTTCAATGTACAATGATGTTTTTAAAAAAACAGTCAAAATGTGCTCCACTCGGGCTGAAAACGCTTGTTTGGGACATTACATTAATGTTGACTATAAATCATAAACTAAGCATTTTTCAGATGAAATAATGAATGTAGTCCTCTTAATTCTTGCTTCTAAAGCATACGCAAACAGAAATTTCAATGTACAATGATGTTTTTAAAAAAACGGTCAAAATGTGCTCCACTCGGGCTGAAAACGCTTGTTTGGAACATTTCATTAATGTTGACTATAAATCATAAACTAAGCATTTTTCAGCTGAAATAATGAATGTAGTCCTCTTAATTCTTGCTTCTAAAGCATATGCAAGCAGAAATTTCAATGTACAATGATGTTTTTAAAAAAACAGTCAAAATGTGCTCCACTCGGGCTGAAAACGCTGTTGGGGACATTTCATTAATGTTGACTATAATTCATAAACTAAGCATTTTTCAGCTGAAATAATGAATGTAGTCCTCTTAATTCTTGCTTCTAAAGCATACGCAAGCAGAAATTTCAATGTACAATGATGTTTTAAAAAAAACAGTCAAAATGTGCTCCACTCGGGCTGAAAACGCTGTTGGGGACATTTCATTAATGTTGACTATAAATCAAAAACAAAGCATTTTTCAGCTGAAAAAATGAATGTAGTCCTCTTAATTCTTGCTTCTAAAGCATACGCAAGCAGAAATTTCAATGTACAATGATGTTTTTAAAAAAACAGTCAAAATGTGCTCCACTCGGGCTGAAAACGCTGTTGGGGACATTTCATTAATGTTGACTATAAATCATAAACTAAGCATTTTTCAGCTGAAATAATGAATGTAGTCCTCTTAATTCTTGCTTCTAAAGCATACGCAAGCAGAAATTTCAATGTACAATGATGTTTTTAAAAAAACAGTCAAAATGTGCTCCACTCGGGCTGAAAACGCTTGTTTGGGACATTACATTAATGTTGACTATAATTCATAAACTAAGCATTTTTCAGCTGAAATAATGAATGTAGTCCTCTTAATTCTTGCTTCTAAAGCATACGCAAGCAGAAATTTCAACGTACAATGATGTTTTTAAAAAAACGGTCAAAATGTGCTCCACTCGGGCTGAAAACGCTTGTTTGGAACATTTCATTAATGTTGACTATAAATCATAAACTAAGCATTTTTCAGCTGAAATAATGAATGTAGTCCTCTTAATTCTTGCTTCTAAAGCATATGCAAGCAGAAATTTCAATGTACAATGATGTTTTTAAAAAAACTGTCAAAATGTGCTCCACTCGGGCTGAAAACGCTTGTTTGGAACATTTCATTAATGTTGACTATAATTCATAAACTAAGCATTTTTCAGCTGAAATAATGAATGTAGTCCTCTTAATTCTTGCTTCTAAAGCATACGCAAGCAGAAATTTCAATGTACAATGATGTTTTTAAAAAAAACAGTCAAAATGTGCTCCACTCGGGCTGAAAACGCTGTTGGGGACATTTCATTAATGTTGACTATAAATCAAAAACTAAGCATTTTTCAGCTGAAAAAATGAATGTAGTCCTCTTAATTCTTGCTTCTAAAGCATACGCAAGCAGAAATTTCAATGTACAATGATGTTTTTAAAAAAACAGTCAAAATGTGCTCCACTCGGGCTGAAAACGCTGTTGGGGACATTTCATTAATGTTGACTATAAATCATAAACTAAGCATTTTTCAGCTGAAATAATGAATGTAGTCCTCTTAATTCTTGCTTCTAAAGCATACGCAAGCAGAAATTTCAATGTACAATGATGTTTTTAAAAAAACAGTCAAAATGTGCTCCACTCGGGCTGAAAACGCTGTTGGGGACATTTCATTAATGTTGACTATAAATCATAAACTAAGCATTTTTCAGCTGAAATAATGAATGTAGTCCTCTTAATTCTTGCTTCTAAAGCATACGCAAGCAGAAATTTCAATGTACAATGATGTTTTTAAAAAAACAGTCAAAATGTGCTCCACTCGGGCTGAAAACGCTTGTTTGGGACATTACATTAATGTTGACTATAATTCATAAACTAAGCATTTTTCAGCTGAAATAATGAATGTAGTCCTCTTAATTCTTGCTTCTAAAGCATACGCAAGCAGAAATTTCAATGTACAATGATGTTTTTAAAAAAACGGTCAAAATGTGCTCCACTCGGGCTGAAAACGCTTGTTTGGAACATTTCATTAATGTTGACTATAAATCATAAACTAAGCATTTTTCAGCTGAAATAATGAATGTAGTCCTCTTAATTCTTGCTTCTAAAGCATATGCAAGCAGAAATTTCAATGTACAATGATGTTTTTAAAAAAACAGTCAAAATGTGCTCCACTCGGGCTGAAAACGCTTGTTTGGAACATTTCATTAATGTTGACTATAATTCATAAACTAAGCATTTTTCAGCTGAAATAATGAATGTAGTCCTCTTAATTCTTGCTTCTTAAGCATACGCAAGCAGAAATTTCAATGTACAATGATGTTTTTAAAAAAAACAGTCAAAATGTGCTCCACTCGGGCTGAAAACGCTGTTGGGGACATTTCATTAATGTTGACTATAAATCATAAACTAAGCATTTTTCAGCTGAAATAATGAATGTAGTCCTCTTAATTCTTGCTTCTAAAGCATACGCAAGCAGAAATTTCAATGTACAATGATGTTTTTAAAAAAACAGTCAAAATGTGCTCCACTCGGGCTGAAAACGCTGTTGGGGACATTTCATTAATGTTGACTATAAATCAAAAACTAAGCATTTTTCAGCTGAAATAATGAATGTAGTCCTCTTAATTCTTGCTTCTAAAGCATACGCAAGCAGAAATTTCAATGTACAATGATGTTTTTAAAAAAACAGTCAAAATGTGCTCCACTCGGGCTGAAAACGCTTGTTTGGGACATTACATTAATGTTGACTATAAATCATAAACTAAGCATTTTTCAGCTGAAATAATGAATGTAGTCCTCTTAATTCTTGCTTCTAAAGCATACGCAAACAGAAATTTCAATGTACAATGATGTTTTTAAAAAAACGGTCAAAATGTGCTCCACTCGGGCTGAAAACGCTTGTTTGGAACATTTCATTAATGTTGACTATAAATCATAAACTAAGCATTTTTCAGCTGAAATAATGAATGTAGTCCTCTTAATTCTTGCTTCTAAAGCATATGCAAGCAGAAATTTCAATGTACAATGATGTTTTTAAAAAAACAGTCAAAATGTGCTCCACTCGGGCTGAAAACGCTTGTTTGGAACATTTCATTAATGTTGACTATAATTCATAAACTAAGCATTTTTCAGCTGAAATAATGAATGTAGTCCTCTTAATTCTTGCTTCTAAAGCATACGCAAGCAGAAATTTCAATGTACAATGATGTTTTTAAAAAAAACAGTCAAAATGTGCTCCACTCGGGCTGAAAACGCTGTTGGGGACATTTCATTAATGTTGACTATAAATCAAAAACTAAGCATTTTTCAGCTGAAAAAATGAATGTAGTCCTCTTAATTCTTGCTTCTAAAGCATACGCAAGCAGAAATTTCAATGTACAATGATGTTTTTAAAAAAACAGTCAAAATGTGCTCCCCTCGGGCTGAAAACGCTGTTGGGGACATTTCATTAATGTTGACTATAAATCATAAACTAAGCATTTTTCAGCTGAAATAATGAATGTAGTCCTCTTAATTCTTGCTTCTAAAGCATACGCAAGCAGAAATTTCAATGTACAATGATGTTTTTAAATAAAACAGTCAAAATGTGCTCCACTCGGGCTGAAAACGCTGTTGGGGACATTTCATTAATGTTGACTATAAATCAAAAACTAAGCATTTTTCAGCTGAAATAATGAATGTAGTCCTCTTAATTCTTGCTTCTAAAGCATACGCAAGCAGAAATTTCAATGTACAATGATGTTTTTAAAAAAACGGTCAAAATGTGCTCCACTCGGGCTGAAAACGCTTGTTTGGAACATTTCATTAATGTTGACTATAAATCATAAACTAAGCATTTTTCAGCTGAAAAAATGAATGTAGTCCTCTTAATTCTTGCTTCTAAAGCATACGCAAGCAGAAATTTCAATGTACAATGATGTTTTTAAAAAAACAGTCAAAATGTGCTCAACTCGGGCTGAAAACGCTGTTGGGGACATTTCATTAATGTTGACTATAAATCAAAAACTAAGCATTTTTCAGCTGAAATAATGAATGTAGTCCTCTTAATTCTTGCTTCTAAAGCATACGCAAGCAGAAATTTCAATGTACAATGATGTTTTTAAAAAAACAGTCAAAATGTGCTCCACTCGGGCTGAAAACGCTGTTGGGGACATTTCATTAATGTTGACTATAAATCATAAACTAAGCATTTTTCAGCTGAAATAATAAATGTAGTCCTCTTAATTCTTGCTTCTAAAGCATACGCAAGCAGATATTTCAATGTACAATGATGTTTTTAAAAAAAACAGTCAAAATGTGCTCCACTCGGGCTGAAAACGCTGTTGGGGACATTTCATTAATGTTGACTATAAATCAAAAACAGCATTTTTCAGCTGAAATAACGAATGTAGTCCTCTTAATTCTTGCTTCTAAAGCATACGCAAGCAGAAATTTCAATGTACAATGATGTTTTTAAAAAAACAGTCAAAATGTGCTCCACTCGGGCTGAAAACGCTGTTGGGGACATTTCATTAATGTTGACTATAAATCATAAACTAAGCATTTTTCAGCTGAAATAATGAATGTAGTCCTCTTAATTCTTGCTTCTAAAGCATACGCAAGCAGAAATTTCAATGTACAATGATGTTTTTAAAAAAACAGTCAAAACGTGCTCCACTCGGGCTGAAAACGCTTGTTTGGGACATTACATTAATGTTGACTATAATTCATAAACTAAGCATTTTTCAGCTGAAATAATGAATGTAGTCCTCTTAATTCTTGCTTCTAAAGCATACGCAAGCAGAAATTTCAATGTACAATGATGTTTTTAAAAAAACGGTCAAAATGTGCTCCACTCGGGCTGAAAACGCTTGTTTGGAACATTTCATTAATGTTGACTATAAATCATAAACTAAGCATTTTTCAGCTGAAATAATGAATGTAGTCCTCTTAATTCTTGCTTCTAAAGCATATGCAAGCAGAAATTTCAATGTACAATGATGTTTTTAAAAAAACAGTCAAAATGTGCTCCACTCGGGCTGAAAACGCTTGTTTGGAACATTTCATTAATGTTGACTATAATTCATAAACTAAGCATTTTTCAGCTGAAATAATGAATGTAGTCCTCTTAATTCTTGCTTCTAAAGCATACGCAAGCAGAAATTTCAATGTACAATGATGTTTTTAAAAAAACAGTCAAAATGTGCTCCACTCGGGCTGAAAACGCTTGTTTGGAACATTTCATTAATGTTGACTATAAATCATAAACTAAGCATTTTTCAGCTGAAATAATGAATGTAGTCCTCTTAATTCTTGCTTCTAAAGCATACGCAAGCAGAAATTTCAATGTACAATGATGTTTTTAAAAAAACAGTCAAAATGTGCTCCACTCGGGCTGAAAACGCTTGTTTGGGACATTACATTAATGTTGACTATAAATCATAAACTAAGCATTTTCCAGATGAAATAATGAATGTAGTCCTCTTAATTATTGCTTCTAAAGCATACGCAAACAGAAATTTCAATGTACAATGATGTTTTTAAAAAAACGGTCAAAATGTGCTCCACTCGGGCTGAAAACGCTTGTTTGGAACATTTCATTAATGTTGACTATAAATCATAAACTAAGCATTTTTCAGCTGAAATAATGAATGTAGTCCTCTTAATTCTTGCTTCTAAAGCATATGCAAGCAGAAATTTCAATGTACAATGATGTTTTTAAAAAAACAGTCAAAATGTGCTCCACTCGGGCTGAAAACGCTTGTTTGGAACATTTCATTAATGTTGACTATAATTCATAAACTAAGCATTTTTCAGCTGAAATAATGAATGTAGTCCTCTTAATTCTTGCTTCTAAAGCATATGCAAGCAGAAATTTCAATGTACAATGATGTTTTTAAAAAAACAGTCAAAATGTGCTCCACTCGGGCTGAAAACGCTTGTTTGGAACATTTCATTAATGTTGACTATAATTCATAAACTAAGCATTTTTCAGCTGAAATAATGAATGTAGTCCTCTTAATTCTTGCTTCTAAAGCATACGCAAGCAGAAATTTCAATGTACAATGATGTTTTTAAAAAAACGGTCAAAATGTGCTCCACTCGGGCTGAAAACGCTTGTTTGGAACATTTCATTAATGTTGACTATAAATCATAAACTAAGCATTTTTCAGCTGAAAAAATGAATGTAGTCCTCTTAATTCTTGCTTCTAAAGCATACGCAAGCAAAAATTTCAATGTACAATGATGTTTTTAAAAAAACAGTCAAAATGTGCTCCACTCGGGCTGAAAACGCTGTTGGGGACATTTCATTAATGTTGACTATAAATCAAAAACTAAGCATTTTTCAGCTGAAATAATGAATGTAGTCCTCTTAATTCTTGCTTCTAAAGCATACGCAAGCAGAAATTTCAATGTACAATGATGTTTTTAAAAAAACAGTCAAAATGTGCTCCACTCGGGCTGAAAACGCTTGTTGGGGACATTACATTAATGTTGACTATAAATCATAAACTAAGCATTTTTCAGCTGAAATAATGAATGTAGTCCTCTTAATTCTTGCTTCTAAAGCATACGCAAACAGAAATTTCAATGTACAATGATGTTTTTAAAAAAACGGTCAAAATGTGCTCCACTCGGGCTGAAAACGCTTGTTTGGAACATTTCATTAATGTTGACTATAAATCATAAACTAAGCATTTTTCAGCTGAAAAAATGAATGTAGTCCTCTTAATTCTTGCTTCTAAAGCATACGCAAGCAGAAATTTCAATGTACAATGATGTTTTTAAAAAAACAGTCAAAATGTGCTCCACTCGGGCTGAAAACGCTGTTGGGGACATTTCATTAATGTTGACTATAAATCAAAAACTAAGCATTTTTCAGCTGAAATAATGAATGTAGTCCTCTTAATTCTTGCTTCTAAAGCATATGCAAGCAGAAATTTCAATGTACAATGATGTTTTTAAAAAAACAGTCAAAATGTGCTCCACTCGGGCTGAAAACGCTGTTGGGGACATTTCATTAATGTTGACTATAAATCATAAACTAAGCATTTTTCAGCTGAAATAATGAATGTAGTCCTCTTAATTCTTGCTTCTAAAGCATACACAAGCAGATATTTCAATGTACAATGATGTTTTTAAAAAAAACAGTCAAAATGTGCTCCACTCGGGCTGAAAACGCTGTTGGGGACATTTCATTAATGTTGACTATAAATCAAAAACTAAGCATTTTTCAGCTGAAATAATGAATGTAGTCCTCTTAATTCTTGCTTCTAAAGCATACGCAAGCAGAAATTTCAATGTACAATGATGTTTTTAAAAAAACAGTCAAAATGTGCTCCACTCGGGCTGAAAACGCTTGTTTGGAACATTTCATTAATGTTGACTATAAATCATAAACTAAGCATTTTTCAGCTGAAATAATGAATGTAGTCCTCTTAATTCTTGCTTCTAAAGCATACGCAAGCAGAAATTTCAATGTACAATGATGTTTTTAAAAAAACAGTCAAAATGTGCTCCACTCGGGCTGAAAACGCTTGTTTGGGACATTACATTAATGTTGACTATAAATCATAAACTAAGCATTTTTCAGATGAAATAATGAATGTAGTCCTCTTAATTCTTGCTTCTAAAGCATACGCAAACAGAAATTTCAATGTACAATGATGTTTTTAAAAAAACGGTCAAAATGTGCTCCACTCGGGCTGAAAACGCTTGTTTGGAACATTTCATTAATGTTGACTATAAATCATAAACTAAGCATTTTTCAGCTGAAATAATGAATGTAGTCCTCTTAATTCTTGCTTCTAAAGCATATGCAAGCAGAAATTTCAATGTACAATGATGTTTTTAAAAAAACAGTCAAAATGTGCTCCACTCGGGCTGAAAACGCTGTTGGGGACATTTCATTAATGTTGACTATAATTCATAAACTAAGCATTTTTCAGCTGAAATAATGAATGTAGTCCTCTTAATTCTTGCTTCTAAAGCATACGCAAGCAGAAATTTCAATGTACAATGATGTTTTAAAAAAAACAGTCAAAATGTGCTCCACTCGGGCTGAAAACGCTGTTGGGGACATTTCATTAATGTTGACTATAAATCAAAAACAAAGCATTTTTCAGCTGAAAAAATGAATGTAGTCCTCTTAATTCTTGCTTCTAAAGCATACGCAAGCAGAAATTTCAATGTACAATGATGTTTTTAAAAAAACAGTCAAAATGTGCTCCACTCGGGCTGAAAACGCTGTTGGGGACATTTCATTAATGTTGACTATAAATCATAAACTAAGCATTTTTCAGCTGAAATAATGAATGTAGTCCTCTTAATTCTTGCTTCTAAAGCATACGCAAGCAGAAATTTCAATGTACAATGATGTTTTTAAAAAAACAGTCAAAATGTGCTCCACTCGGGCTGAAAACGCTTGTTTGGGACATTACATTAATGTTGACTATAATTCATAAACTAAGCATTTTTCAGCTGAAATAATGAATGTAGTCCTCTTAATTCTTGCTTCTAAAGCATACGCAAGCAGAAATTTCAACGTACAATGATGTTTTTAAAAAAACGGTCAAAATGTGCTCCACTCGGGCTGAAAACGCTTGTTTGGAACATTTCATTAATGTTGACTATAAATCATAAACTAAGCATTTTTCAGCTGAAATAATGAATGTAGTCCTCTTAATTCTTGCTTCTAAAGCATATGCAAGCAGAAATTTCAATGTACAATGATGTTTTTAAAAAAACTGTCAAAATGTGCTCCACTCGGGCTGAAAACGCTTGTTTGGAACATTTCATTAATGTTGACTATAATTCATAAACTAAGCATTTTTCAGCTGAAATAATGAATGTAGTCCTCTTAATTCTTGCTTCTAAAGCATACGCAAGCAGAAATTTCAATGTACAATGATGTTTTTAAAAAAAACAGTCAAAATGTGCTCCACTCGGGCTGAAAACGCTGTTGGGGACATTTCATTAATGTTGACTATAAATCAAAAACTAAGCATTTTTCAGCTGAAAAAATGAATGTAGTCCTCTTAATTCTTGCTTCTAAAGCATACGCAAGCAGAAATTTCAATGTACAATGATGTTTTTAAAAAAACAGTCAAAATGTGCTCCACTCGGGCTGAAAACGCTGTTGGGGACATTTCATTAATGTTGACTATAAATCATAAACTAAGCATTTTTCAGCTGAAATAATGAATGTAGTCCTCTTAATTCTTGCTTCTAAAGCATACGCAAGCAGAAATTTCAATGTACAATGATGTTTTTAAAAAAACAGTCAAAATGTGCTCCACTCGGGCTGAAAACGCTGTTGGGGACATTTCATTAATGTTGACTATAAATCATAAACTAAGCATTTTTCAGCTGAAATAATGAATGTAGTCCTCTTAATTCTTGCTTCTAAAGCATACGCAAGCAGAAATTTCAATGTACAATGATGTTTTTAAAAAAACAGTCAAAATGTGCTCCACTCGGGCTGAAAACGCTTGTTTGGGACATTACATTAATGTTGACTATAATTCATAAACTAAGCATTTTTCAGCTGAAATAATGAATGTAGTCCTCTTAATTCTTGCTTCTAAAGCATACGCAAGCAGAAATTTCAATGTACAATGATGTTTTTAAAAAAACGGTCAAAATGTGCTCCACTCGGGCTGAAAACGCTTGTTTGGAACATTTCATTAATGTTGACTATAAATCATAAACTAAGCATTTTTCAGCTGAAATAATGAATGTAGTCCTCTTAATTCTTGCTTCTAAAGCATATGCAAGCAGAAATTTCAATGTACAATGATGTTTTTAAAAAAACAGTCAAAATGTGCTCCACTCGGGCTGAAAACGCTTGTTTGGAACATTTCATTAATGTTGACTATAATTCATAAACTAAGCATTTTTCAGCTGAAATAATGAATGTAGTCCTCTTAATTCTTGCTTCTTAAGCATACGCAAGCAGAAATTTCAATGTACAATGATGTTTTTAAAAAAAACAGTCAAAATGTGCTCCACTCGGGCTGAAAACGCTGTTGGGGACATTTCATTAATGTTGACTATAAATCAAAAACTAAGCATTTTTCAGCTGAAAAAATGAATGTAGTCCTCTTAATTCTTGCTTCTAAAGCATACGCAAGCAGAAATTTCAATGTACAATGATGTTTTTAAAAAAACAGTCAAAATGTGCTCCACTCGGGCTGAAAACGCTGTTGGGGACATTTCATTAATGTTGACTATAAATCATAAACTAAGCATTTTTCAGCTGAAATAATGAATGTAGTCCTCTTAATTCTTGCTTCTAAAGCATACGCAAGCAGAAATTTCAATGTACAATGATGTTTTTAAAAAAACAGTCAAAATGTGCTCCACTCGGGCTGAAAACGCTGTTGGGGACATTTCATTAATGTTGACTATAAATCAAAAACTAAGCATTTTTCAGCTGAAATAATGAATGTAGTCCTCTTAATTCTTGCTTCTAAAGCATACGCAAGCAGAAATTTCAATGTACAATGATGTTTTTAAAAAAACAGTCAAAATGTGCTCCACTCGGGCTGAAAACGCTGTTGGGGACATTTCATTAATGTTGACTATAAATCAAAAACTAAGCATTTTTCAGCTGAAATAATGAATGTAGTCCTCTTAATTCTTGCTTCTAAAGCATACGCAAGCAGAAATTTCAATGTACAATGATGTTTTTAAAAAAACAGTCAAAATGTGCTCCACTCGGGCTGAAAACGCTTGTTTGGGACATTACATTAATGTTGACTATAAATCATAAACTAAGCATTTTTCAGCTGAAATAATGAATGTAGTCCTCTTAATTCTTGCTTCTAAAGCATACGCAAACAGAAATTTCAATGTACAATGATGTTTTTAAAAAAACGGTCAAAATGTGCTCCACTCGGGCTGAAAACGCTTGTTTGGAACATTTCATTAATGTTGACTATAAATCATAAACTAAGCATTTTTCAGCTGAAATAATGAATGTAGTCCTCTTAATTCTTGCTTCTAAAGCATATGCAAGCAGAAATTTCAATGTACAATGATGTTTCTAAAAAAACAGTCAAAATGTGCTCCCCTCGGGCTGAAAACGCTGTTGGGGACATTTCATTAATGTTGACTATAAATCATAAACTAAGCATTTTTCAGCTGAAATAATGAATGTAGTCCTCTTAATTCTTGCTTCTAAAGCATACGCAAGCAGAAATTTCAATGTACAATGATGTTTTTAAAAAAAACAGTCAAAATGTGCTCCACTCGGGCTGAAAACGCTGTTGGGGACATTTCATTCATGTTGACTATAAATCAAAAACTAAGCATTTTTCAGCTGAAATAATGAATGTAGTCCTCTTAATTCTTGCTTCTAAAGCATACGCAAGCAGAAATTTCAATGTACAATGATGTTTTTAAAAAAACAGTCAAAATGTGCTCGACTCGGGCTGAAAACGCTGTTGGGGACATTTCATTAATGTTGACTATAAATCATAAACTAAGCATTTTTCAGCTGAAATAATGAATGTAGTCCTCTTAATTCTTGCTTCTAAAGCATACGCAAGCAGAAATTTCAATGTACAATGATGTTTTTAAAAAAACAGTCAAAATGTGCTCCACTCGGGCTGAAAACGCTTGTTTGGGACATTACATTAATGGTGACTATAAATCATAAACTAAGCATTTTTCAGCTGAAATAATGAATGTAGTCCTCTTAATTCTTGCTTCTAAAGCATACGCAAGCAGAAATTTCAATGTACAATGATGTTTTTAAAAAAACAGTCAAAATGTGCTCCACTCGGGCTGAAAACGCTGTTGGGGACATTTCATTAATGTTGACTATAAATCATAAACTAAGCATTTTTCAGCTGAAATAATGAATGTAGTCCTCTTAATTCTTGCTTCTAAAGCATATGCAAGCAGAAATTTCAATGTACAATGATGTTTTTAAAAAAACAGTCAAAATGTGCTCCACTCGGGCTGAAAACGCTTGTTTGGAACATTTCATTAATGTTGACTATAATTCATAAACTAAGCATTTTTCAGCTGAAATAATGAATGTAGTCCTCTTAATTCTTGCTTCTAAAGCATACGCAAGCAGAAATTTCAATGTACAATGATGTTTTTAAAAAAAACAGTCAAAATGTGCTCCACTCGGGCTGAAAACGCTGTTGGGGACATTTCATTAATGTTGACTATAAATCAAAAACTAAGCATTTTTCAGCTGAAATAATGAATGTAGTCCTCTTAATTCTTGCTTCTAAAGCATACGCAAGCAGAAATTTCAATGTACAATGATGTTTTTAAAAAAACAGTCAAAATGTGCTCGACTCGGGCTGAAAACGCTGTTGGGGACATTTCATTAATGTTGACTATAAATCATAAACTAAGCATTTTTCAGCTGAAAAAATGAATGTAGTCCTCTTAATTCTTGCTTCTAAAGCATACGCAAGCAGAAATTTCAATGTACAATGATGTTTTTAAAAAAACAGTCAAAATGTGCTCCACTCGGGCTGAAAACGCTGTTGGGGACATTTCATTAATGTTGACTATAAATCAAAAACTAAGCATTTTTCAGCTGAAATAATGAATGTAGTCCTCTTAATTCTTGCTTCTAAAGCATACGCAAGCAGAAATTTCAATGTACAATGATGTTTTTAAAAAAACAGTCAAAATGTGCTCCACTCGGGCTGAAAACGCTGTTGGGGACATTTCATTAATGTTGACTATAAATCAAAAACTAAGCATTTTTCAGCTGAAATAATGAATGTAGTCCTCTTAATTCTTGCTTCTAAAGCATACGCAAGCAGAAATTTCAATGTACAATGATGTTTTTAAAAAAACAGTCAAAATGTGCTCCACTCGGGCTGAAAACGCTTGTTTGGGACATTACATTAATGTTGACTATAAATCATAAACTAAGCATTTTTCAGCTGAAATAATGAATGTAGTCCTCTTAATTCTTGCTTCTAAAGCATACGCAAACAGAAATTTCAATGTACAATGATGTTTTTAAAAAAACGGTCAAAATGTGCTCCACTCGGGCTGAAAACGCTTGTTTGGAACATTTCATTAATGTTGACTATAAATCATAAACTAAGCATTTTTCAGCTGAAATAATGAATGTAGTCCTCTTAATTCTTGCTTCTAAAGCATATGCAAGCAGAAATTTCAATGTACAATGATGTTTTTAAAAAAACAGTCAAAATGTGCTCCACTCGGGCTGAAAACGCTTGTTTGGAACATTTCATTAATGTTGACTATAAATCATAAACTAAGCATTTTTCAGCTGAAATAATGAATGTAGTCCTCTTAATTCTTGCTTCTAAAGCATACGCAAGCAGAAATTTCAATGTACAATGATGTTTTTAAAAAAAACAGTCAAAATGTGCTCCACTCGGGCTGAAAACGCTGTTGGGGACATTTCATTAATGTTGACTATAAATCAAAAACTAAGCATTTTTCAGCTGAAAAAATGAATGTAGTCCTCTTAATTCTTGCTTCTAAAGCATACGCAAGCAGAAATTTCAATGTACAATGATGTTTTTAAAAAAACAGTCAAAATGTGCTCCCCTCGGGCTGAAAACGCTGTTGGGGACATTTCATTAATGTTGACTATAAATCATAAACTAAGCATTTTTCAGCTGAAATAATGAATGTAGTCCTCTTAATTCTTGCTTCTAAAGCATACGCAAGCAGAAATTTCAATGTACAATGATGTTTTTAAATAAAACAGTCAAAATGTGCTCCACTCGGGCTGAAAACGCTGTTGGGGACATTTCATTAATGTTGACTATAAATCAAAAACTAAGCATTTTTCAGCTGAAATAATGAATGTAGTCCTCTTAATTCTTGCTTCTAAAGCATACGCAAGCAGAAATTTCAATGTACAATGATGTTTTTAAAAAAACGGTCAAAATGTGCTCCACTCGGGCTGAAAACGCTTGTTTGGAACATTTCATTAATGTTGACTATAAATCATAAACTAAGCATTTTTCAGCTGAAAAAATGAATGTAGTCCTCTTAATTCTTGCTTCTAAAGCATACGCAAGCAGAAATTTCAATGTACAATGATGTTTTTAAAAAAACAGTCAAAATGTGCTCCACTCGGGCTGAAAACGCTGTTGGGGACATTTCATTAATGTTGACTATAAATCAAAAACTAAGCATTTTTCAGCTGAAATAATGAATGTAGTCCTCTTAATTCTTGCTTCTAAAGCATACGCAAGCAGAAATTTCAATGTACAATGATGTTTTTAAAAAAACAGTCAAAATGTGCTCCACTCGGGCTGAAAACGCTGTTGGGGACATTTCATTAATGTTGACTATAAATCATAAACTAAGCATTTTTCAGCTGAAATAATGAATGTAGTCCTCTTAATTCTTGCTTCTAAAGCATACGCAAGCAGATATTTCAATGTACAATGATGTTTTTAAAAAAAACAGTCAAAATGTGCTCCACTCGGGCTGAAAACGCTGTTGGGGACATTTCATTAATGTTGACTATAAATCAAAAACTAAGCATTTTTCAGCTGAAATAACGAATGTAGTCCTCTTAATTCTTGCTTCTAAAGCATACGCAAGCAGAAATTTCAATGTACAATGATGTTTTTAAAAAAACAGTCAAAATGTGCTCCACTCGGGCTGAAAACGCTGTTGGGGACATTTCATTAATGTTGACTATAAATCATAAACTAAGCATTTTTCAGCTGAAATAATGAATGTAGTCCTCTTAATTCTTGCTTCTAAAGCATACGCAAGCAGAAATTTCAATGTACAATGATGTTTTTAAAAAAACAGTCAAAATGTGCTCCACTCGGGCTGAAAACGCTTGTTTGGGACATTACATTAATGTTGACTATAATTCATAAACTAAGCATTTTTCAGCTGAAATAATGAATGTAGTCCTCTTAATTCTTGCTTCTAAAGCATACGCAAGCAGAAATTTCAATGTACAATGATGTTTTTAAAAAAACGGTCAAAATGTGCTCCACTCGGGCTGAAAACGCTTGTTTGGAACATTTCATTAATGTTGACTATAAATCATAAACTAAGCATTTTTCAGCTGAAATAATGAATGTAGTCCTCTTAATTCTTGCTTCTAAAGCATATGCAAGCAGAAATTTCAATGTACAATGATGTTTTTAAAAAAACAGTCAAAATGTGCTCCACTCGGGCTGAAAACGCTTGTTTGGAACATTTCATTAATGTTGACTATAATTCATAAACTAAGCATTTTTCAGCTGAAATAATGAATGTAGTCCTCTTAATTCTTGCTTCTAAAGCATACGCAAGCAGAAATTTCAATGTACAATGATGTTTTTAAAAAAAACAGTCAAAATGTGCTCCACTCGGGCTGAAAACGCTGTTGGGGACATTTCATTAATGTTGACTATAAATCAAAAACTAAGCATTTTTCAGCTGAAAAAATGAATGTAGTCCTCTTAATTCTTGCTTCTAAAGCATACGCAAGCAGAAATTTCAATGTACAATGATGTTTTTAAAAAAACAGTCAAAATGTGCTCCACTCGGGCTGAAAACGCTGTTGGGGACATTTCATTAATGTTGACTATAAATCATAAACTAAGCATTTTTCAGCTGAAATAATGAATGTAGTCCTCTTAATTCTTGCTTCTAAAGCATACGCAAGCAGAAATTTCAATGTACAATGATGTTTTTAAAAAAACAGTCAAAATGTGCTCCACTCGGGCTGAAAACGCTGTTGGGGACATTTCATTAATGTTGACTATAAATCATAAACTAAGCATTTTTCAGCTGAAATAATGAATGTAGTCCTCTTAATTCTTGCTTCTAAAGCATACGCAAGCAGAAATTTCAATGTACAATGATGTTTTTAAAAAAACAGTCAAAATGTGCTCCACTCGGGCTGAAAACGCTGTTGGGGACATTTCATTAATGTTGACTATAAATCAAAAACTAAGCATTTTTCAGCTGAAATAATGAATGTAGTCCTCTTAATTCTTGCTTCTAAAGCATACGCAAGCAGAAATTTCAATGTACAATGATGTTTTTAAAAAAACAGTCAAAATGTGCTCCACTCGGGCTGAAAACGCTTGTTTGGAACATTTCATTAATGTTGACTATAAATCATAAACTAAGCATTTTTCAGCTGAAATAATGAATGTAGTCCTCTTACTTCTTGCTTCTAAAGCATACGCAAGCAGAAATTTCAATGTACAATGATGTTTTTAAAAAAACAGTCAAAATGTGCTCCACTCGGGCTGAAAACGCTGTTGGGGACATTTCATTAATGTTGACTATAAATCATAAACTAAGCATTTTTCAGCTGAAATAATGAATGTAGTCCTCTTAATTCTTGCTTCTAAAGCATACGCAAGCAGAAATTTCAATGTACAATGATGTTTTTAAAAAAACAGTCAAAATGTGCTCCACTCGGGCTGAAAACGCTTGTTTGGGACATTACATTAATGGTGACTATAAATCATAAACTAAGCATTTTTCAGCTGAAATAATGAATGTAGTCCTCTTAATTCTTGCTTCTAAAGCATACGCAAACAGAAATTTCAATGTACAATGATGTTTTTAAAAAAACGGTCAAAATGTGCTCCACTCGGGCTGAAAACGCTTGTTTGGAACATTTCATTAATGTTGACTATAAATCATAAACTAAGCATTTTTCAGCTGAAAAAATGAATGTAGTCCTCTCAATTCTTGCTTCTAAAGCATACGCAAGCAGAAATTTCAATGTACAATGATGTTTTTAAAAAAACAGTCAAAATGTGCTCCACTCGGGCTGAAAACGCTGTTGGGGACATTTCATTAATGTTGACTATAAATCAAAAACTAAGCATTTTTCAGCTGAAATAATGAATGTAGTCCTCTTAATTCTTGCTTCTAAAGCATACGCAAGCAGAAATTTCAATGTACAATGATGTTTTTAAAAAAACAGTCAAAATGTGCTCCACTCGGGCTGAAAACGCTGTTGGGGACATTTCATTAATGTTGACTATAAATCATAAACTAAGCATTTTTCAGCTGAAATAATGAATGTAGTCCTCTTAATTCTTGCTTCTAAAGCATACGCAAGCAGATATTTCAATGTACAATGATGTTTTTAAAAAAAACAGTCAAAATGTGCTCCACTCGGGCTGAAAACGCTGTTGGGGACATTTCATTAATGTTGACTATAAATCAAAAACTAAGCATTTTTCAGCTGAAATAATGAATGTAGTCCTCTTAATTCTTGCTTCTAAAGCATACGCAAGCAGAAATTTCAATGTACAATGATGTTTTTAAAAAAACAGTCAAAATGTGCTCCACTCGGGCTGAAAACGCTTGTTTGGAACATTTCATTAATGTTGACTATAAATCATAAACTAAGCATTTTTCAGCTGAAATAATGAATGTAGTCCTCTTAATTCTTGCTTCTAAAGCATACGCAAGCAGAAATTTCAATGTACAATGATGTTTTTAAAAAAACAGTCAAAATGTGCTCCACTCGGGCTGAAAACGCTGTTGGGGACATTTCATTAATGTTGACTATAAATCATAAACTAAGCATTTTTCAGCTGAAATAATGAATGTAGTCCTCTTAATTCTTGCTTCTAAAGCATACGCAAGCAGAAATTTCAATGTACAATGATGTTTTTAAAAAAACAGTCAAAATGTGCTCCACTCGGGCTGAAAACGCTGTTGGGGACATTTCATTAATGTTGACTATAAATCAAAAACTAAGCATTTTTCAGCTGAAATAATAAATGTAGTCCTCTTAATTCTTGCTTCTAAAGCATACGCAAGCAGAAATTTCAATGTACAATGATGTTTTTAAAAATACAGTCAAAATGTGCTCCACTCGGGCTGAAAACGCTGTTGGGGACATTTCATTAATGTTGACTATAAATCAAAAACTAAGCATTTTTCAGCTGAAATAATGAATGTAGTCCTCTTAATTCTTGCTTCTAAAGCATACGCAAGCAGAAATTTCAATGTACAATGATGTTTTTAAAAAAACAGTCAAAATGTGCTCCACTCGGGCTGAAAACGCTTGTTTGGGACATTACATTAATGTTGACTATAAATCATAAACTAAGCATTTTTCAGCTGAAATAATGAATGTAGTCCTCTTAATTCTTGCTTCTAAAGCATACGCAAACAGAAATTTCAATGTACAATGATGTTTTTAAAAAAACGGTCAAAATGTGCTCCACTCGGGCTGAAAACGCTTGTTTGGAACACTTCATTAATGTTGACTATAAATCATAAACTAAGCATTTTTCAGCTGAAATAATGAATGTAGTCCTCTTAATTCTTGCTTCTAAAGCATATGCAAGCAGAAATTTCAATGTACAATGATGTTTTTAAAAAAACAGTCAAAATGTGCTCCACTCGGGCTGAAAACGCTTGTTTGGAACATTTCATTAATGTTGACTATAATTCATAAACTAAGCATTTTTCAGCTGAAATAATGAATGTAGTCCTCTTAATTCTTGCTTCTAAAGCATACGCAAGCAGAAATTTCAATGTACAATGATGTTTTTAAAAAAAACAGTCAAAATGTGCTCCACTCGGGCTGAAAACGCTGTTGGGGACATTTCATTAATGTTGACTATAAATCAAAAACTAAGCATTTTTCAGCTGAAAAAATGAATGTAGTCCTCTTAATTCTTGCTTCTAAAGCATACGCAAGCAGAAATTTCAATGTACAATGATGTTTTTAAAAAAACAGTCAAAATGTGCTCCCCTCGGGCTGAAAACGCTGTTGGGGACATTTCATTAATGTTGACTATAAATCATAAACTAAGCATTTTTCAGCTGAAATAATGAATGTAGTCCTCTTAATTCTTGCTTCTAAAGCATACGCAAGCAGAAATTTCAATGTACAATGATGTTTTTAAAAAAACAGTCAAAATGTGCTCCACTCGGGCTGAAAACGCTGTTGGGGACATTTCATTAATGTTGACTATAAATCAAAAACTAAGCATTTTTCAGCTGAAATAATGAATGTAGTCCTCTTAATTCTTGCTTCTAAAGCATACGCAAGCAGAAATTTCAATGTACAATGATGTTTTTAAAAAAACGGTCAAAATGTGCTCCACTCGGGCTGAAAACGCTTGTTTGGAACATTTCATTAATGTTGACTATAAATCATAAACTAAGCATTTTTCAGCTGAAAAAATGAATGTAGTCCTCTTAATTCTTGCTTCTAAAGCATACGCAAGCAGAAATTTCAATGTACAATGATGTTTTTAAAAAAACAGTCAAAATGTGCTCCACTCGGGCTGAAAACGCTGTTGGGGACATTTCATTAATGTTGACTATAAATCATAAACTAAGCATTTTTCAGCTGAAATAATGAATGTAGTCCTCTTAATTCTTGCTTCTAAAGCATACGCAAACAGAAATTTCAATGTACAATGATGTTTTTAAAAAAACGGTCAAAATGTGCTCCACTCGGGCTGAAAACGCTTGTTTGGAACATTTCATTAATGTTGACTATAAATCATAAACTAAGCATTTTTCAGCTGAAAAAATGAATGTAGTCCTCTCAATTCTTGCTTCTAAAGCATACGCAAGCAGAAATTTCAATGTACAATGATGTTTTTAAAAAAACAGTCAAAATGTGCTCCACTCGGGCTGAAAACGCTGTTGGGGACATTTCATTAATGTTGACTATAAATCAAAAACTAAGCATTTTTCAGCTGAAATAATGAATGTAGTCCTCTTAATTCTTGCTTCTAAAGCATACGCAAGCAGAAATTTCAATGTACAATGATGTTTTTAAAAAAACAGTCAAAATGTGCTCCACTCGGGCTGAAAACGCTTGTTTGGAACATTTCATTAATGTTGACTATAAATCATAAACTAAGCATTTTTCAGCTGAAATAATGAATGTAGTCCTCTTAATTCTTGCTTCTAAAGCATATGCAAGCAGAAATTTCAATGTACAATGATGTTTTTAAAAAAACAGTCAAAATGTGCTCCACTCGGGCTGAAAACGCTTGTTTGGAACATTTCATTAATGTTGACTATAATTCATAAACTAAGCATTTTTCAGCTGAAATAATGAATGTAGTCCTCTTAATTCTTGCTTCTAAAGCATACGCAAGCAGAAATTTCAATGTACAATGATGTTTTTAAAAAAACAGTCAAAATGTGCTCCACTCGGGCTGAAAACGCTGTTGGGGACATTTCATTAATGTTGACTATAAATCATAAACTAAGCATTTTTCAGCTGAAAAAATGAATGTAGTCCTCTTAATTCTTGCTTCTAAAGCATACGCAAGCAGAAATTTCAATGTACAATGATGTTTTTAAAAAAACAGTCAAAATGTGCTCCACTCGGGCTGAAAACGCTGTTGGGGACATTTCATTAATGTTGACTATAAATCAAAAACTAAGCATTTTTCAGCTGAAATAATGAATGTAGTCCTCTTAATTCTTGCTTCTAAAGCATACGCAAGCAGAAATTTCAATGTACAATGATGTTTTTAAAAAAACAGTCAAAATGTGCTCCACTCGGGCTGAAAACGCTGTTGGGGACATTTCATTAATGTTGACTATAAATCATAAACTAAGCATTTTTCAGCTGAAATAATGAATGTAGTCCTCTTAATTCTTGCTTCTAAAGCATACGCAAGCAGATATTTCAATGTACAATGATGTTTTTAAAAAAAACAGTCAAAATGTGCTCCACTCGGGCTGAAAAGGCTGTTGGGGACATTTCATTAATGTTGACTATAAATCAAAAACTAAGCATTTTTCAGCTGAAATAATGAATGTAGTCCTCTTAATTCTTGCTTCTAAAGCATACGCAAGCAGAAATTTCAATGTACAATGATGTTTTTAAAAAAACAGTCAAAATGTGCTCCACTCGGGCTGAAAACGCTGTTGGGGACATTTCATTAATGTTGACTATAAATCATAAACTAAGCATTTTTCAGCTGAAATAATGAATGTAGTCCTCTTAATTCTTGCTTCTAAAGCATACGCAAGCAGAAATTTCAATGTACAATGATGTTTTTAAAAAAACAGTCAAAATGTGCTCCACTCGGGCTGAAAACGCTGTTGGGGACATTTCATTAATGTTGACTATAAATCAAAAACTAAGCATTTTTCAGCTGAAATAATGAATGTAGTCCTCTTAATTCTTGCTTCTAAAGCATACGCAAGCAGAAATTTCAATGTACAATGATGTTTTTAAAAAAACAGTCAAAATGTGCTCCACTCGGGCTGAAAACGCTGTTGGGGACATTTCATTAATGTTGACTATAAATCAAAAACTAAGCATTTTTCAGCTGAAATAATGAATGTAGTCCTCTTAATTCTTGCTTCTAAAGCATACGCAAGCAGAAATTTCAATGTACAATGATGTTTTTAAAAAAACAGTCAAAATGTGCTCCACTCGGGCTGAAAACGCTTGTTTGGGACATTACATTAATGTTGACTATAAATCATAAACTAAGCATTTTTCAGCTGAAATAATGAATGTAGTCCTCTTAATTCTTGCTTCTAAAGCATACGCAAACAGAAATTTCAATGTACAATGATGTTTTTAAAAAAACGGTCAAAATGTGCTCCACTCGGGCTGAAAACGCTTGTTTGGAACACTTCATTAATGTTGACTATAAATCATAAACTAAGCATTTTTCAGCTGAAATAATGAATGTAGTCCTCTTAATTCTTGCTTCTAAAGCATATGCAAGCAGAAATTTCAATGTACAATGATGTTTTTAAAAAAACAGTCAAAATGTGCTCCACTCGGGCTGAAAACGCTTGTTTGGAACATTTCATTAATGTTGACTATAATTCATAAACTAAGCATTTTTCAGCTGAAATAATGAATGTAGTCCTCTTAATTCTTGCTTCTAAAGCATACGCAAGCAGAAATTTCAATGTACAATGATGTTTTTAAAAAAAACAGTCAAAATGTGCTCCACTCGGGCTGAAAACGCTGTTGGGGACATTTCATTAATGTTGACTATAAATCAAAAACGAAGCATTTTTCAGCTGAAATAATGAATGTAGTCCTCTTAATTCTTGCTTCTAAAGCATACGCAAGCAGAAATTTCAATGTACAATGATGTTTTAAAAAAAACAGTCAAAATGTGCTCCACTCGGGCTGAAAACGCTGTTGGGGACATTTCATTAATGTTGACTATAAATCATAAACTAAGCATTTTTCAGCTGAAATAATGAATGTAGTCCTCTTAATTCTTGCTTCTAAAGCATACGCAAGCAGAAATTTCAATGTACAATGATGTTTTTAAAAAAACAGTCAAAATGTGCTCCACTCGGGCTGAAAACGCTGTTGGGGACATTTCATTAATGTTGACTATAAATCATAAACTAAGCATTTTTCAGCTGAAATAATGAATGTAGTCCTCTTAATTCTTGCTTCTAAAGCATACGCAAGCAGAAATTTCAATGTACAATGATGTTTTAAAAAAAACAGTCAAAATGTGCTCCACTCGGGCTGAAAACGCTGTTGGGGACATTTCATTAATGTTGACTATAAATCAAAAACTAAGCATTTTTCAGCTGAAATAATGAATGTAGTCCTCTTAATTCTTGCTTCTAAAGCATACGCAAGCAGAAATTTCAATGTACAATGATGTTTTTAAAAAAACAGTCAAAATGTGCTCCACTCGGGCTGAAAACGCTTGTTGGGGACATTACATTAATGTTGACTATAAATCATAAACTAAGCATTTTTCAGCTGAAATAATGAATGTAGTCCTCTTAATTCTTGCTTCTAAAGCATACGCAAACAGAAATTTCAATGTACAATGATGTTTTTAAAAAAACGGTCAAAATGTGCTCCACTCGGGCTGAAAACGCTTGTTTGGAACATTTCATTAATGTTGACTATAAATCATAAACTAAGCATTTTTCAGCTGAAAAAATGAATGTAGTCCTCTTAATTCTTGCTTCTAAAGCATACGCAAGCAGAAATTTCAATGTACAATGATGTTTTTAAAAAAACAGTCAAAATGTGCTCCACTCGGGCTGAAAACGCTGTTGGGGACATTTCATTAATGTTGACTATAAATCAAAAACTAAGCATTTTTCAGCTGAAATAATGAATGTAGTCCTCTTAATTCTTGCTTCTAAAGCATACGCAAGCAGAAATTTCAATGTACAATGATGTTTTTAAAAAAACAGTCAAAATGTGCTCCACTCGGGCTGAAAACGCTGTTGGGGACATTTCATTAATGTTGACTATAAATCATAAACTAAGCATTTTTCAGCTGAAATAATGAATGTAGTCCTCTTAATTCTTGCTTCTAAAGCATACGCAAGCAGATATTTCAATGTACAATGATGTTTTTTAAAAAAACAGTCAAAATGTGCTCCACTCGGGCTGAAAACGCTGTTGGGGACATTTCATTAATGTTGACTATAAATCAAAAACTAAGCATTTTTCAGCTGAAATAATGAATGTAGTCCTCTTAATTCTTGCTTCTAAAGCATACGCAAGCAGAAATTTCAATGTACAATGATGTTTTTAAAAAAACAGTCAAAATGTGCTCCACTCGGGCTGAAAACGCTTGTTTGGAACATTTCATTAATGTTGACTATAAATCATAAACTAAGCATTTTTCAGCTGAAATAATGAATGTAGTCCTCTTAATTCTTGCTTCTAAAGCATACGCAAGCAGAAATTTCAATGTACAATGATGTTTTTAAAAAAACAGTCAAAATGTGCTCCACTCGGGCTGAAAACGCTTGTTTGGGACATTACATTAATGTTGACTATAAATCATAAACTAAGCATTTTCCAGATGAAATAATGAATGTAGTCCTCTTAATTCTTGCTTCTAAAGCATACGCAAACAGAAATTTCAATGTACAATGATGTTTTTAAAAAAACGGTCAAAATGTGCTCCACTCGGGCTGAAAACGCTTGTTTGGAACATTTCATTAATGTTGACTATAAATCATAAACTAAGCATTTTTCAGCTGAAATAATGAATGTAGTCCTCTTAATTCTTGCTTCTAAAGCATATGCAAGCAGAAATTTCAATGTACAATGATGTTTTTAAAAAAACAGTCAAAATGTGCTCCACTCGGGCTGAAAACGCTTGTTTGTAACATTTCATTAATGTTGACTATAATTCATAAACTAAGCATTTTTCAGCTGAAATAATGAATGTAGTCCTCTTAATTCTTGCTTCTAAAGCATACGCAAGCAGAAATTTCAATGTACAATGATGTTTTAAAAAAAACAGTCAAAATGTGCTCCACTCGGGCTGAAAACGCTGTTGGGGACATTTCATTAATGTTGACTATAAATCAAAAACTAAGCATTTTTCAGCTGAAAAAATGAATGTAGTCCTCTTAATTCTTGCTTCTAAAGCATACGCAAGCAGAAATTTCAATGTACAATGATGTTTTTAAAAAAACAGTCAAAATGTGCTCCACTCGGGCTGAAAACGCTGTTGGGGACATTTCATTAATGTTGACTATAAATCATAAACTAAGCATTTTTCAGCTGAAATAATGAATGTAGTCCTCTTAATTCTTGCTTCTAAAGCATACGCAAGCAGAAATTTCAATGTACAATGATGTTTTTAAAAAAACAGTCAAAATGTGCTCCACTCGGGCTGAAAACGCTTGTTTGGAACATTTCATTAATGTTGACTATAAATCATAAACTAAGCATTTTACAGCTGAAATAATGAATGTAGTCCTCTTAATTCTTGCTTCTAAAGCATACGCAAGCAGAAATTTCAATGTACAATGATGTTTTTAAAAAAACAGTCAAAATGTGCTCCACTCGGGCTGAAAACGCTTGTTTGGAACATTTCATTAATGTTGACTATAAATCATAAACTAAGCATTTTTCAGCTGAAATAATGAATGTAGTCCTCTTAATTCTTGCTTCTAAAGCATACGCAAGCAGAAATTTCAATGTACAATGATGTTTTAAAAAAAACAGTCAAAATGTGCTCCACTCGGGCTGAAAACGCTGTTGGGGACATTTCATTAATGTTGACTATAAATCAAAAACTAAGCATTTTTCAGCTGAAAAAATGAATGTAGTCCTCTTAATTCTTGCTTCTAAAGCATACGCAAGCAGAAATTTCAATGTACAATGATGTTTTTAAAAAAACAGTCAAAATGTGCTCCACTCGGGCTGAAAACGCTGTTGGGGACATTTCATTAATGTTGACTATAAATCATAAACTAAGCATTTTTCAGCTGAAATAATGAATGTAGTCCTCTTAATTCTTGCTTCTAAAGCATACGCAAGCAGAAATTTCAATGTACAATGATGTTTTTAAAAAAACAGACAAAATGTGCTCCACTCGGGCTGAAAACGCTTGTTTGGGACATTACATTAATGTTGACTATAATTCATAAACTAAGCATTTTTCAGCTGAAATAATGAATGTAGTCCTCTTAATTCTTGCTTCTAAAGCATACGCAAGCAGAAATTTCAATGTACAATGATGTTTTTAAAAAAACGGTCAAAATGTGCTCCACTCGGGCTGAAAACGCTTGTTTGGAACATTTCATTAATGTTGACTATAAATCATAAACTAAGCATTTTTCAGCTGAAATAATGAATGTAGTCCTCTTAATTCTTGCTTCTAAAGCATATGCAAGCAGAAATTTCAATGTACAATGATGTTTTTAAAAAAACTGTCAAAATGTGCTCCACTCGGGCTGAAAACGCTTGTTTGGAACATTTCATTAATGTTGACTATAATTCATAAACTAAGCATTTTTCAGCTGAAATAATGAATGTAGTCCTCTTAATTCTTGCTTCTAAAGCATACGCAAGCAGAAATTTCAATGTACAATGATGTTTTTAAAAAAACAGTCAAAATGTGCTCCACTCGGGCTGAAAACGCTTGTTTGGGACATTACATTAATGGTGACTATAAATCATAAACTAAGCATTTTTCAGCTGAAATAATGAATGTAGTCCTCTTAATTCTTGCTTCTAAAGCATACGCAAACAGAAATTTCAATGTACAATGATGTTTTTAAAAAAACGGTCAAAATGTGCTCCACTCGGGCTGAAAACGCTTGTTTGGAACATTTCATTAATGTTGACTATAAATCATAAACTAAGCATTTTTCAGCTGAAATAATGAATGTAGTCCTCTTAATTCTTGCTTCTAAAGCATATGCAAGCAGAAATTTCAATGTACAATGATGTTTTTAAAAAAACAGTCAAAATGTGCTCCACTCGGGCTGAAAACGCTTGTTTGGGACATTACATTAATGTTGACTATAAATCATAAACTAAGCATTTTTCAGCTGAAATAATGAATGTAGTCCTCTTAATTCTTGCTTCTAAAGCATACGCAAACAGAAATTTCAATGTACAATGATGTTTTTAAAAAAACAGTCAAAATGTGCTCCACTCGGGCTGAAAACGCTGTTGGGGACATTTCATTAATGTTGACTATAAATCAAAAACTAAGCATTTTTCAGCTGAAATAATGAATGTAGTCCTCTTAATTCTTAATTCTAAAGCATACGCAAGCAGAAATTTCAATGTACAATGATGTTTTTAAAAAAACAGTCAAAATGTGCTCCACTCGGGCTGAAAACGCTGTTGGGGACATTTCATTAATGTTGACTATAAATCAAAAACTAAGCATTTTTCAGCTGAAATAATGAATGTAGTCCTCTTAATTCTTGCTTCTAAAGCATACGCAAGCAGAAATTTCAATGTACAATGATGTTTTTAAAAAAAACAGTCAAAATGTGCTCCACTCGGGCTGAAAACGCTGTTGGGGACATTTCATTAATGTTGACTATAAATCAAAAACTAAGCATTTTTCAGCTGAAAAAATGAATGTAGTCCTCTTAATTCTTGCTTCTAAAGCATACGCAAGCAGAAATTTCAATGTACAATGATGTTTTTAAAAAAACAGTCAAAATGTGCTCCCCTCGGGCTGAAAACGCTGTTGGGGACATTTCATTAATGTTGACTATAAATCATAAACTAAGCATTTTTCAGCTGAAATAATGAATGTAGTCCTCTTAATTCTTGCTTCTAAAGCATACGCAAGCAGAAATTTCAATGTACAATGCTGTTTTTAAAAAAACAGTCAAAATGTGCTCCACTCGGGCTGAAAACGCTGTTGGGGACATTTCATTAATGTTGACTATAAATCAAAAACTAAGCATTTTTCAGCTGAAATAATGAATGTAGTCCTCTTAATTCTTGCTTCTAAAGCATACGCAAGCAGAAATTTCAATGTACAATGATGTTTTTAAAAAAACGGTCAAAATGTGCTCCACTCGGGCTGAAAACGCTTGTTTGGAACATTTCATTAATGTTGACTATAAATCATAAACTAAGCATTTTTCAGCTGAAAAAATGAATGTAGTCCTCTTAATTCTTGCTTCTAAAGCATATGCAAGCAGAAATTTCAATGTACAATGATGTTTTTAAAAAAACAGTCAAAATGTGCTCCACTCGGGCTGAAAACGCTGTTGGGGACATTTCATTAATGTTGACTATAAATCAAAAACTAAGCATTTTTCAGCTGAAATAATGAATGTAGTCCTCTTAATTCTTGCTTCTAAAGCATACGCAAGCAGAAATTTCAATGTACAATGATGTTTTTAAAAAAACAGTCAAAATGTGCTCCCCTCGGGCTGAAAACGCTGTTGGGGACATTTCATTAATGTTGACTATAAATCAAAAACTAAGCATTTTTCAGCTGAAATAATGAATGTAGTCCTCTTAATTCTTGCTTCTAAAGCATACGCAAGCAGAAATTTCAATGTACAATGATGTTTTTAAAAAAACAGTCAAAATGTGCTCCACTCGGGCTGAAAACGCTTGTTTGGGACATTACATTAATGTTGACTATAAATCATAAACTAAGCATTTTTCAGCTGAAATAATGAATGTAGTCCTCTTAATTCTTGCTTCTAAAGCATACGCAAACAGAAATTTCAATGTACAATGATGTTTTTAAAAAAACAGTCAAAATGTGCTCCCCTCGGGCTGAAAACGCTGTTGGGGACATTTCATTAATGTTGACTATAAATCATAAACTAAGCATTTTTCAGCTGAAATAATGAATGTAGTCCTCTTAATTCTTGCTTCTAAAGCATACGCAAGCAGAAATTTCAATGTACAATGCTGTTTTTAAAAAAACAGTCAAAATGTGCTCCACTCGGGCTGAAAACGCTGTTGGGGACATTTCATTAATGTTGACTATAAATCAAAAACTAAGCATTTTTCAGCTGAAATAATGAATGTAGTCCTCTTAATTCTTGCTTCTAAAGCATACGCAAGCAGAAATTTCAATGTACAATGATGTTTTTAAAAAAACGGTCAAAATGTGCTCCACTCGGGCTGAAAACGCTTGTTTGGAACATTTCATTAATGTTGACTATAAATCATAAACTAAGCATTTTTCAGCTGAAAAAATGAATGTAGTCCTCTTAATTCTTGCTTCTAAAGCATATGCAAGCAGAAATTTCAATGTACAATGATGTTTTTAAAAAAACAGTCAAAATGTGCTCCACTCGGGCTGAAAACGCTGTTGGGGACATTTCATTAATGTTGACTATAAATCAAAAACTAAGCATTTTTCAGCTGAAATAATGAATGTAGTCCTCTTAATTCTTGCTTCTAAAGCATACGCAAGCAGAAATTTCAATGTACAATGATGTTTTTAAAAAAACAGTCAAAATGTGCTCCCCTCGGGCTGAAAACGCTGTTGGGGACATTTCATTAATGTTGACTATAAATCAAAAACTAAGCATTTTTCAGCTGAAATAATGAATGTAGTCCTCTTAATTCTTGCTTCTAAAGCATACGCAAGCAGAAATTTCAATGTACAATGATGTTTTTAAAAAAACAGTCAAAATGTGCTCCACTCGGGCTGAAAACGCTTGTTTGGGACATTACATTAATGTTGACTATAAATCATAAACTAAGCATTTTTCAGCTGAAATAATGAATGTAGTCCTCTTAATTCTTGCTTCTAAAGCATACGCAAACAGAAATTTCAATGTACAATGATGTTTTTAAAAAAACGGTCAAAATGTGCTCCACTCGGGCTGAAAACGCTTGTTTGGAACACTTCATTAATGTTGACTATAAATCATAAACTAAGCATTTTTCAGCTGAAATAATGAATGTAGTCCTCTTAATTCTTGCTTCTAAAGCATATGCAAGCAGAAATTTCAATGTACAATGATGTTTTTAAAAAAACAGTCAAAATGTGCTCCACTCGGGCTGAAAACGCTTGTTTGGAACATTTCATTAATGTTGACTATAATTCATAAACTAAGCATTTTTCAGCTGAAATAATGAATGTAGTCCTCTTAATTCTTGCTTCTAAAGCATACGCAAGCAGAAATTTCAATGTACAATGATGTTTTTTAAAAAAACAGTCAAAATGTGCTCCACTCGGGCTGAAAACGCTGTTGGGGACATTTCATTAATGTTGACTATAAATCAAAAACTAAGCATTTTTCAGCTGAAAAAATGAATGTAGTCCTCTTAATTCTTGCTTCTAAAGCATACGCAAGCAGAAATTTCAATGTACAATGATGTTTTTAAAAAAACAGTCAAAATGTGCTCCCCTCGGGCTGAAAACGCTGTTGGGGACATTTCATTAATGTTGACTATAAATCATAAACTAAGCATTTTTCAGCTGAAATAATGAATGTAGTCCTCTTAATTCTTGCTTCTAAAGCATACGCAAGCAGAAATTTCAATGTACAATGATGTTTTTAAAAAAACAGTCAAAATGTGCTCCACTCGGGCTGAAAACGCTGTTGGGGACATTTCATTAATGTTGACTATAAATCAAAAACTAAGCATTTTTCAGCTGAAATAATGAATGTAGTCCTCTTAATTCTTGCTTCTAAAGCATACGCAAGCAGAAATTTCAATGTACAATGATGTTTTTAAAAAAACGGTCAAAATGTGCTCCACTCGGGCTGAAAACGCTTGTTTGGAACATTTCATTAATGTTGACTATAAATCATAAACTAAGCATTTTTCAGCTGAAAAAATGAATGTAGTCCTCTTAATTCTTGCTTCTAAAGCATACGCAAGCAGAAATTTCAATGTACAATGATGTTTTTAAAAAAACAGTCAAAATGTGCTCCACTCGGGCTGAAAACGCTGTTGGGGACATTTCATTAATGTTGACTATAAATCATAAACTAAGCATTTTTCAGCTGAAATAATGAATGTAGTCCTCTTAATTCTTGCTTCTAAAGCATACGCAAGCAGAAATTTCAATGTACAATGATGTTTTTAAAAAAACAGTCAAAATGTGCTCCACTCGGGCTGAAAACGCTGTTGGGGACATTTCATTAATGTTGACTATAAATCAAAAACTAAGCATTTTTCAGCTGAAATAATGAATGTAGTCCTCTTAAGTCTTGCTTCTAAAGCATACGCAAGCAGAAATTTCAATGTACAATGATGTTTTTAAAAAAACAGTCAAAATGTGCTCCACTCGGGCTGAAAACGCTGTTGGGGACATTTCATTAATGTTGACTATAAATCAAAAACTAAGCATTTTTCAGCTGAAATAATGAATGTAGTCCTCTTAATTCTTGCTTCTAAAGCATACGCAAGCAGAAATTTCAATGTACAATGATGTTTTTAAAAAAACAGTCAAAATGTGCTCCACTCGGGCTGAAAACGCTGTTGGGGACATTTCATTAATGTTGACTATAAATCATAAACTAAGCATTTTTCAGCTGAAATAATGAATGTAGTCCTCTTAATTCTTGCTTCTAAAGCATACGCAAGCAGAAATTTCAATGTACAATGATGTTTTTAAAAAAAACAGTCAAAATGTGCTCCACTCGGGCTGAAAACGCTGTTGGGGACATTTCATTAATGTTGACTATAAATCAAAAACTAAGCATTTTTCAGCTGAAATAATGAATGTAGTCCTCTTAATTCTTGCTTCTAAAGCATACGCAAGCAGAAATTTCAATGTACAATGATGTTTTTAAAAAAACAGTCAAAATGTGCTCCACTCGGGCTGAAAACGCTGTTGGGGACATTTCATTAATGTTGACTATAAATCAAAAACTAAGCATTTTTCAGCTGAAATAATGAATGTAGTCCTCTTAATTCTTGCTTCTAAAGCATACGCAAGCAGAAATTTCAATGTACAATGATGTTTTAAAAAAAACAGTCAAAATGTGCTCCACTCGGGCTGAAAACGCTTGTTTGGAACATTTCATTAATGTTGACTATAAATCATAAACTAAGCATTTTTCAGCTGAAATAATGAATGTAGTCCTATTAATTCTTGCTTCTAAAGCATACGCAAGCAGAAATTTCAATGTACAATGATGTTTTTAAAAAAACAGTCAAAATGTGCTCCACTCGGGCTGAAAACGCTGTTGGGGACATTTCATTAATGTTGACTATAAATCATAAACTAAGCATTTTTCAGCTGAAATAATGAATGTAGTCCTCTTAATTCTTGCTTCTAAAGCATACGCAAGCAGAAATTTCAATGTACAATGATGTTTTTAAAAAAACAGTCAAAATGTGCTCCACTCGGGCTGAAAACGCTTGTTTGGGACATTACATTAATGGTGACTATAAATCATAAACTAAGCATTTTTCAGCTGAAATAATGAATGTAGTCCTCTTAATTCTTGCTTCTAAAGCATACGCAAACAGAAATTTCAATGTACAATGATGTTTTTAAAAAAACGGTCAAAATGTGCTCCACTCGGGCTGAAAACGCTTGTTTGGAACATTTCATTAATGTTGACTATAAATCATAAACTAAGCATTTTCCAGATGAAATAATGAATGTAGTCCTCTTAATTCTTGCTTCTAAAGCATACGCAAGCAGAAATTTCAATGTACAATGATGTTTTTAAAAAAACGGTCAAAATGTGCTCCACTCGGGCTGAAAACGCTTGTTTGGAACATTTCATTAATGTTGACTATAAATCAAAAACTAAGCATTTTTCAGCTGAAATAATGAATGTAGTCCTCTTAATTCTTGCTTCTAAAGCATATGCAAGCAGAAATTTCAATGTACAATGATGTTTTTAAAAAAACAGTCAAAATGTGCTCCACTCGGGCTGAAAACGCTTGTTTGGAACATTTCATTAATGTTGGCTATAATTCATAAACTAAGCATTTTTCAGCTGAAATAATGAATGTAGTCCTCTTAATTCTTGCTTCTAAAGCATACGCAAGCAGAAATTTCAATGTACAATGATGTTTTAAAAAAAACAGTCAAAATGTGCTCCACTCGGGCTGAAAACGCTGTTGGGGACATTTCATTAATGTTGACTATAAATCAAAAACTAAGCATTTTTCAGCTGAAAAAATGAATGTAGTCCTCTTAATTCTTGCTTCTAAAGCATACGCAAGCAGAAATTTCAATGTACAATGATGTTTTTAAAAAAACAGTCAAAATGTGCTCCACTCGGGCTGAAAACGCTGTTGGGGACATTTCATTAATGTTGACTATAAATCATAAACTAAGCATTTTTCAGCTGAAATAATGAATGTAGTCCTCTTAATTCTTGCTTCTAAAGCATACGCAAGCAGAAATTTCAATGTACAATGATGTTTTTAAAAAAACAGACAAAATGTGCTCCACTCGGGCTGAAAACGCTTGTTTGGGACATTACATTAATGTTGACTATAATTCATAAACTAAGCATTTTTCAGCTGAAATAATGAATGTAGTCCTCTTAATTCTTGCTTCTAAAGCATACGCAAGCAGAAATTTCAATGTACAATGATGTTTTTAAAAAAACGGTCAAAATGTGCTCCACTCGGGCTGAAAACGCTTGTTTGGAACATTTCATTAATGTTGACTATAAATCATAAACTAAGCATTTTTCAGCTGAAATAATGAATGTAGTCCTCTTAATTCTTGCTTCTAAAGCATATGCAAGCAGAAATTTCAATGTACAATGATGTTTTTAAAAAAACTGTCAAAATGTGCTCCACTCGGGCTGAAAACGCTTGTTTGGAACATTTCATTAATGTTGACTATAATTCATAAACTAAGCATTTTTCAGCTGAAATAATGAATGTAGTCCTCTTAATTCTTGCTTCTAAAGCATACGCAAGCAGAAATTTCAATGTACAATGATGTTTTTAAAAAAACAGTCAAAATGTGCTCCACTCGGGCTGAAAACGCTTGTTTGGGACATTACATTAATGGTGACTATAAATCATAAACTAAGCATTTTTCAGCTGAAATAATGAATGTAGTCCTCTTAATTCTTGCTTCTAAAGCATACGCAAACAGAAATTTCAATGTACAATGACGTTTTTAAAAAAACGGTCAAAATGTGCTCCACTCGGGCTGAAAACGCTTGTTTGGAACATTTCATTAATGTTGACTATAAATCATAAACTAAGCATTTTTCAGCTGAAATAATGAATGTAGTCCTCTTAATTCTTGCTTCTAAAGCATATGCAAGCAGAAATTTCAATGTACAATGATGTTTTTAAAAAAACAGTCAAAATGTGCTCCACTCGGGCTGAAAACGCTGTTGGGGACATTTCATTAATGTTGACTATAATTCATAAACTAAGCATTTTTCAGCTGAAATAATGAATGTAGTCCTCTTAATTCTTGCTTCTAAAGCATACGCAAGCAGAAATTTCAATGTACAATGATGTTTTAAAAAAAACAGTCAAAATGTGCTCCACTCGGGCTGAAAACGCTGTTGGGGACATTTCATTAATGTTGACTATAAATCAAAAACTAAGCATTTTTCAGCTGAAAAAATGAATGTAGTCCTCTTAATTCTTGCTTCTAAAGCATACGCAAGCAGAAATTTCAATGTACAATGATGTTTTTAAAAAAACAGTCAAAATGTGCTCCCCTCGGGCTGAAAACGCTGTTGGGGACATTTCATTAATGTTGACTATAAATCATAAACTAAGCATTTTTCAGCTGAAATAATGAATGTAGTCCTCTTAATTCTTGCTTCTAAAGCATACGCAAGCAGAAATTTCAATGTACAATGATGTTTTTAAAAAAACAGTCAAAATGTGCTCCACTCGGGCTGAAAACGCTGTTGGGGACATTTCATTAATGTTGACTATAAATCAAAAACTAAGCATTTTTCAGCTGAAATAATGAATGTAGTCCTCTTAATTCTTGCTTCTAAAGCATACGCAAGCAGAAATTTCAATGTACAATGATGTTTTTAAAAAAACAGTCAAAATGTGCTCCACTCGGGCTGAAAACGCTTGTTTGGGACATTACATTAATGTTGACTATAAATCATAAACTAAGCATTTTTCAGCTGAAATAATGAATGTAGTCCTCTTAATTCTTGCTTCTAAAGCATATGCAAGCAGAAATTTCAATGTACAATGATGTTTTTAAAAAAACAGTCAAAATGTGCTCCACTCGGGCTGAAAACGCTGTTGGGGACATTTCATTAATGTTGACTATAAATCAAAAACTAAGCATTTTTCAGCTGAAATAATGAATGTAGTCCTCTTAATTCTTGCTTCTAAAGCATACGCAAGCAGAAATTTCAATGTACAATGATGTTTTTAAAAAAACAGTCAAAATGTGCTCCACTCGGGCTGAAAACGCTTGTTGGGGACATTACATTAATGTTGACTATAAATCATAAACTAAGCATTTTTCAGCTGAAATAATGAATGTAGTCCTCTTAATTCTTGCTTCTAAAGCATATGCAAGCAGAAATTTCAATGTACAATGATGTTTTTAAAAAAACAGTCAAAATGTGCTCCACTCGGGCTGAAAACGCTTGTTTGGAACATTTCATTAATGTTGACTATAATTCATAAACTAAGCATTTTTCAGCTGAAATAATGAATGTAGTCCTCTTAATTCTTGCTTCTAAAGCATACGCAAGCAGAAATTTCAATGTACAATGATGTTTTTAAAAAAACAGTCAAAATGTGCTCCACTCGGGTTGAAAACGCTGTTGGGGACATTTCATTAATGTTGACTACAAATCATAAACTAAGCATTTTTCAGCTGAAATAATGAATGTAGTCCTCTTAATTCTTGCTTCTAAAGCATACGCAAGAAGAAATTTCAATGTACAATGATGTTTTTAAAAAAAACAGTCAAAATGTGCTCCACTCGGGCTGAAAACGCTTGTTTGGAACATTTCATTAATGTTGACTATAAATCAAAAACTAAGCATTTTTCAGCTGAAATAATGAATGTAGTCCTCTTAATTCTTGCTTCTAAAGCATACGCAAGCAGAAATTTCAATGTACAATGATGTTTTTAAAAAAAACAGTCAAAATGTGCTCCACTCGGGCTGAAAACGCTGTTGGGGACATTTCATTAATGTTGACTATAAATCAAAAACTAAGCATTTTTCAGCTGAAAAAATGAATGTAGTCCTCTTAATTCTTGCTTCTAAAGCATACGCAAGCAGAAATTTCAATGTACAATGATGTTTTTAAAAAAACAGTCAAAATGTGCTCCCCTCGGGCTGAAAACGCTGTTGGGGACATTTCATTAATGTTGACTATAAATCATAAACTAAGCATTTTTCAGCTGAAATAATGAATGTAGTCCTCTTAATTCTTGCTTCTAAAGCATACGCAAGCAGAAATTTCAATGTACAATGCTGTTTTTAAAAAAACAGTCAAAATGTGCTCCACTCGGGCTGAAAACGCTGTTGGGGACATTTCATTAATGTTGACTATAAATCAAAAACTAAGCATTTTTCAGCTGAAATAATGAATGTAGTCCTCTTAATTCTTGCTTCTAAAGCATACGCAAGCAGAAATTTCAATGTACAATGATGTTTTTAAAAAAACGGTCAAAATGTGCTCCACTCGGGCTGAAAACGCTTGTTTGGAACATTTCATTAATGTTGACTATAAATCATAAACTAAGCATTTTTCAGCTGAAAAAATGAATGTAGTCCTCTTAATTCTTGCTTCTAAAGCATATGCAAGCAGAAATTTCAATGTACAATGATGTTTTTAAAAAAACAGTCAAAATGTGCTCCACTCGGGCTGAAAACGCTGTTGGGGACATTTCATTAATGTTGACTATAAATCAAAAACTAAGCATTTTTCAGCTGAAATAATGAATGTAGTCCTCTTAATTCTTGCTTCTAAAGCATACGCAAGCAGAAATTTCAATGTACAATGATGTTTTTAAAAAAACAGTCAAAATGTGCTCCCCTCGGGCTGAAAACGCTGTTGGGGACATTTCATTAATGTTGACTATAAATCAAAAACTAAGCATTTTTCAGCTGAAATAATGAATGTAGTCCTCTTAATTCTTGCTTCTAAAGCATACGCAAGCAGAAATTTCAATGTACAATGATGTTTTTAAAAAAACAGTCAAAATGTGCTCCACTCGGGCTGAAAACGCTTGTTTGGGACATTACATTAATGTTGACTATAAATCATAAACTAAGCATTTTTCAGCTGAAATAATGAATGTAGTCCTCTTAATTCTTGCTTCTAAAGCATACGCAAACAGAAATTTCAATGTACAATGATGTTTTTAAAAAAACAGTCAAAATGTGCTCCCCTCGGGCTGAAAACGCTGTTGGGGACATTTCATTAATGTTGACTATAAATCATAAACTAAGCATTTTTCAGCTGAAATAATGAATGTAGTCCTCTTAATTCTTGCTTCTAAAGCATACGCAAGCAGAAATTTCAATGTACAATGCTGTTTTTAAAAAAACAGTCAAAATGTGCTCCACTCGGGCTGAAAACGCTGTTGGGGACATTTCATTAATGTTGACTATAAATCAAAAACTAAGCATTTTTCAGCTGAAATAATGAATGTAGTCCTCTTAATTCTTGCTTCTAAAGCATACGCAAGCAGAAATTTCAATGTACAATGATGTTTTTAAAAAAACGGTCAAAATGTGCTCCACTCGGGCTGAAAACGCTTGTTTGGAACATTTCATTAATGTTGACTATAAATCATAAACTAAGCATTTTTCAGCTGAAAAAATGAATGTAGTCCTCTTAATTCTTGCTTCTAAAGCATATGCAAGCAGAAATTTCAATGTACAATGATGTTTTTAAAAAAACAGTCAAAATGTGCTCCACTCGGGCTGAAAACGCTGTTGGGGACATTTCATTAATGTTGACTATAAATCAAAAACTAAGCATTTTTCAGCTGAAATAATGAATGTAGTCCTCTTAATTCTTGCTTCTAAAGCATACGCAAGCAGAAATTTCAATGTACAATGATGTTTTTAAAAAAACAGTCAAAATGTGCTCCCCTCGGGCTGAAAACGCTGTTGGGGACATTTCATTAATGTTGACTATAAATCAAAAACTAAGCATTTTTCAGCTGAAATAATGAATGTAGTCCTCTTAATTCTTGCTTCTAAAGCATACGCAAGCAGAAATTTCAATGTACAATGATGTTTTTAAAAAAACAGTCAAAATGTGCTCCACTCGGGCTGAAAACGCTTGTTTGGGACATTACATTAATGTTGACTATAAATCATAAACTAAGCATTTTTCAGCTGAAATAATGAATGTAGTCCTCTTAATTCTTGCTTCTAAAGCATACGCAAACAGAAATTTCAATGTACAATGATGTTTTTAAAAAAACGGTCAAAATGTGCTCCACTCGGGCTGAAAACGCTTGTTTGGAACACTTCATTAATGTTGACTATAAATCATAAACTAAGCATTTTTCAGCTGAAATAATGAATGTAGTCCTCTTAATTCTTGCTTCTAAAGCATATGCAAGCAGAAATTTCAATGTACAATGATGTTTTTAAAAAAACAGTCAAAATGTGCTCCACTCGGGCTGAAAACGCTTGTTTGGAACATTTCATTAATGTTGACTATAATTCATAAACTAAGCATTTTTCAGCTGAAATAATGAATGTAGTCCTCTTAATTCTTGCTTCTAAAGCATACGCAAGCAGAAATTTCAATGTACAATGATGTTTTTTAAAAAAACAGTCAAAATGTGCTCCACTCGGGCTGAAAACGCTGTTGGGGACATTTCATTAATGTTGACTATAAATCAAAAACTAAGCATTTTTCAGCTGAAAAAATGAATGTAGTCCTCTTAATTCTTGCTTCTAAAGCATACGCAAGCAGAAATTTCAATGTACAATGATGTTTTTAAAAAAACAGTCAAAATGTGCTCCCCTCGGGCTGAAAACGCTGTTGGGGACATTTCATTAATGTTGACTATAAATCATAAACTAAGCATTTTTCAGCTGAAATAATGAATGTAGTCCTCTTAATTCTTGCTTCTAAAGCATACGCAAGCAGAAATTTCAATGTACAATGATGTTTTTAAAAAAACAGTCAAAATGTGCTCCACTCGGGCTGAAAACGCTGTTGGGGACATTTCATTAATGTTGACTATAAATCAAAAACTAAGCATTTTTCAGCTGAAATAATGAATGTAGTCCTCTTAATTCTTGCTTCTAAAGCATACGCAAGCAGAAATTTCAATGTACAATGATGTTTTTAAAAAAACGGTCAAAATGTGCTCCACTCGGGCTGAAAACGCTTGTTTGGAACATTTCATTAATGTTGACTATAAATCATAAACTAAGCATTTTTCAGCTGAAAAAATGAATGTAGTCCTCTTAATTCTTGCTTCTAAAGCATACGCAAGCAGAAATTTCAATGTACAATGATGTTTTTAAAAAAACAGTCAAAATGTGCTCCACTCGGGCTGAAAACGCTGTTGGGGACATTTCATTAATGTTGACTATAAATCATAAACTAAGCATTTTTCAGCTGAAATAATGAATGTAGTCCTCTTAATTCTTGCTTCTAAAGCATACGCAAGCAGAAATTTCAATGTACAATGATGTTTTTAAAAAAACAGTCAAAATGTGCTCCACTCGGGCTGAAAACGCTGTTGGGGACATTTCATTAATGTTGACTATAAATCAAAAACTAAGCATTTTTCAGCTGAAATAATGAATGTAGTCCTCTTAAGTCTTGCTTCTAAAGCATACGCAAGCAGAAATTTCAATGTACAATGATGTTTTTAAAAAAACAGTCAAAATGTGCTCCACTCGGGCTGAAAACGCTGTTGGGGACATTTCATTAATGTTGACTATAAATCAAAAACTAAGCATTTTTCAGCTGAAATAATGAATGTAGTCCTCTTAATTCTTGCTTCTAAAGCATACGCAAGCAGAAATTTCAATGTACAATGATGTTTTTAAAAAAACAGTCAAAATGTGCTCCACTCGGGCTGAAAACGCTGTTGGGGACATTTCATTAATGTTGACTATAAATCATAAACTAAGCATTTTTCAGCTGAAATAATGAATGTAGTCCTCTTAATTCTTGCTTCTAAAGCATACGCAAGCAGAAATTTCAATGTACAATGATGTTTTTAAAAAAAACAGTCAAAATGTGCTCCACTCGGGCTGAAAACGCTGTTGGGGACATTTCATTAATGTTGACTATAAATCAAAAACTAAGCATTTTTCAGCTGAAATAATGAATGTAGTCCTCTTAATTCTTGCTTCTAAAGCATACGCAAGCAGAAATTTCAATGTACAATGATGTTTTTAAAAAAACAGTCAAAATGTGCTCCACTCGGGCTGAAAACGCTGTTGGGGACATTTCATTAATGTTGACTATAAATCAAAAACTAAGCATTTTTCAGCTGAAATAATGAATGTAGTCCTCTTAATTCTTGCTTCTAAAGCATACGCAAGCAGAAATTTCAATGTACAATGATGTTTTAAAAAAAACAGTCAAAATGTGCTCCACTCGGGCTGAAAACGCTTGTTTGGAACATTTCATTAATGTTGACTATAAATCATAAACTAAGCATTTTTCAGCTGAAATAATGAATGTAGTCCTATTAATTCTTGCTTCTAAAGCATACGCAAGCAGAAATTTCAATGTACAATGATGTTTTTAAAAAAACAGTCAAAATGTGCTCCACTCGGGCTGAAAACGCTGTTGGGGACATTTCATTAATGTTGACTATAAATCATAAACTAAGCATTTTTCAGCTGAAATAATGAATGTAGTCCTCTTAATTCTTGCTTCTAAAGCATACGCAAGCAGAAATTTCAATGTACAATGATGTTTTTAAAAAAACAGTCAAAATGTGCTCCACTCGGGCTGAAAACGCTTGTTTGGGACATTACATTAATGGTGACTATAAATCATAAACTAAGCATTTTTCAGCTGAAATAATGAATGTAGTCCTCTTAATTCTTGCTTCTAAAGCATACGCAAACAGAAATTTCAATGTACAATGATGTTTTTAAAAAAACGGTCAAAATGTGCTCCACTCGGGCTGAAAACGCTTGTTTGGAACATTTCATTAATGTTGACTATAAATCATAAACTAAGCATTTTCCAGATGAAATAATGAATGTAGTCCTCTTAATTCTTGCTTCTAAAGCATACGCAAGCAGAAATTTCAATGTACAATGATGTTTTTAAAAAAACGGTCAAAATGTGCTCCACTCGGGCTGAAAACGCTTGTTTGGAACATTTCATTAATGTTGACTATAAATCAAAAACTAAGCATTTTTCAGCTGAAATAATGAATGTAGTCCTCTTAATTCTTGCTTCTAAAGCATATGCAAGCAGAAATTTCAATGTACAATGATGTTTTTAAAAAAACAGTCAAAATGTGCTCCACTCGGGCTGAAAACGCTTGTTTGGAACATTTCATTAATGTTGGCTATAATTCATAAACTAAGCATTTTTCAGCTGAAATAATGAATGTAGTCCTCTTAATTCTTGCTTCTAAAGCATACGCAAGCAGAAATTTCAATGTACAATGATGTTTTAAAAAAAACAGTCAAAATGTGCTCCACTCGGGCTGAAAACGCTGTTGGGGACATTTCATTAATGTTGACTATAAATCAAAAACTAAGCATTTTTCAGCTGAAAAAATGAATGTAGTCCTCTTAATTCTTGCTTCTAAAGCATACGCAAGCAGAAATTTCAATGTACAATGATGTTTTTAAAAAAACAGTCAAAATGTGCTCCACTCGGGCTGAAAACGCTGTTGGGGACATTTCATTAATGTTGACTATAAATCATAAACTAAGCATTTTTCAGCTGAAATAATGAATGTAGTCCTCTTAATTCTTGCTTCTAAAGCATACGCAAGCAGAAATTTCAATGTACAATGATGTTTTTAAAAAAACAGACAAAATGTGCTCCACTCGGGCTGAAAACGCTTGTTTGGGACATTACATTAATGTTGACTATAATTCATAAACTAAGCATTTTTCAGCTGAAATAATGAATGTAGTCCTCTTAATTCTTGCTTCTAAAGCATACGCAAGCAGAAATTTCAATGTACAATGATGTTTTTAAAAAAACGGTCAAAATGTGCTCCACTCGGGCTGAAAACGCTTGTTTGGAACATTTCATTAATGTTGACTATAAATCATAAACTAAGCATTTTTCAGCTGAAATAATGAATGTAGTCCTCTTAATTCTTGCTTCTAAAGCATATGCAAGCAGAAATTTCAATGTACAATGATGTTTTTAAAAAAACTGTCAAAATGTGCTCCACTCGGGCTGAAAACGCTTGTTTGGAACATTTCATTAATGTTGACTATAATTCATAAACTAAGCATTTTTCAGCTGAAATAATGAATGTAGTCCTCTTAATTCTTGCTTCTAAAGCATACGCAAGCAGAAATTTCAATGTACAATGATGTTTTTAAAAAAAACAGTCAAAATGTGCTCCACTCGGGCTGAAAACGCTTGTTTGGAACATTTCATTAATGTTGACTATAAATCAAAAACTAAGCATTTTTCAGCTGAAATAATGAATGTAGTCCTCTTAATTCTTGCTTCTAAAGCATACGCAAGCAGAAATTTCAATGTACAATGATGTTTTTAAAAAAAACAGTCAAAATGTGCTCCACTCGGGCTGAAAACGCTGTTGGGGACATTTCATTAATGTTGACTATAAATCAAAAACTAAGCATTTTTCAGCTGAAAAAATGAATGTAGTCCTCTTAATTCTTGCTTCTAAAGCATACGCAAGCAGAAATTTCAATGTACAATGATGTTTTTAAAAAAACAGTCAAAATGTGCTCCCCTCGGGCTGAAAACGCTGTTGGGGACATTTCATTAATGTTGACTATAAATCATAAACTAAGCATTTTTCAGCTGAAATAATGAATGTAGTCCTCTTAATTCTTGCTTCTAAAGCATACGCAAGCAGAAATTTCAATGTACAATGCTGTTTTTAAAAAAACAGTCAAAATGTGCTCCACTCGGGCTGAAAACGCTGTTGGGGACATTTCATTAATGTTGACTATAAATCAAAAACTAAGCATTTTTCAGCTGAAATAATGAATGTAGTCCTCTTAATTCTTGCTTCTAAAGCATACGCAAGCAGAAATTTCAATGTACAATGATGTTTTTAAAAAAACGGTCAAAATGTGCTCCACTCGGGCTGAAAACGCTTGTTTGGAACATTTCATTAATGTTGACTATAAATCATAAACTAAGCATTTTTCAGCTGAAAAAATGAATGTAGTCCTCTTAATTCTTGCTTCTAAAGCATATGCAAGCAGAAATTTCAATGTACAATGATGTTTTTAAAAAAACAGTCAAAATGTGCTCCACTCGGGCTGAAAACGCTGTTGGGGACATTTCATTAATGTTGACTATAAATCAAAAACTAAGCATTTTTCAGCTGAAATAATGAATGTAGTCCTCTTAATTCTTGCTTCTAAAGCATACGCAAGCAGAAATTTCAATGTACAATGATGTTTTTAAAAAAACAGTCAAAATGTGCTCCCCTCGGGCTGAAAACGCTGTTGGGGACATTTCATTAATGTTGACTATAAATCAAAAACTAAGCATTTTTCAGCTGAAATAATGAATGTAGTCCTCTTAATTCTTGCTTCTAAAGCATACGCAAGCAGAAATTTCAATGTACAATGATGTTTTTAAAAAAACAGTCAAAATGTGCTCCACTCGGGCTGAAAACGCTTGTTTGGGACATTACATTAATGTTGACTATAAATCATAAACTAAGCATTTTTCAGCTGAAATAATGAATGTAGTCCTCTTAATTCTTGCTTCTAAAGCATACGCAAACAGAAATTTCAATGTACAATGATGTTTTTAAAAAAACAGTCAAAATGTGCTCCCCTCGGGCTGAAAACGCTGTTGGGGACATTTCATTAATGTTGACTATAAATCATAAACTAAGCATTTTTCAGCTGAAATAATGAATGTAGTCCTCTTAATTCTTGCTTCTAAAGCATACGCAAGCAGAAATTTCAATGTACAATGCTGTTTTTAAAAAAACAGTCAAAATGTGCTCCACTCGGGCTGAAAACGCTGTTGGGGACATTTCATTAATGTTGACTATAAATCAAAAACTAAGCATTTTTCAGCTGAAATAATGAATGTAGTCCTCTTAATTCTTGCTTCTAAAGCATACGCAAGCAGAAATTTCAATGTACAATGATGTTTTTAAAAAAACGGTCAAAATGTGCTCCACTCGGGCTGAAAACGCTTGTTTGGAACATTTCATTAATGTTGACTATAAATCATAAACTAAGCATTTTTCAGCTGAAAAAATGAATGTAGTCCTCTTAATTCTTGCTTCTAAAGCATATGCAAGCAGAAATTTCAATGTACAATGATGTTTTTAAAAAAACAGTCAAAATGTGCTCCACTCGGGCTGAAAACGCTGTTGGGGACATTTCATTAATGTTGACTATAAATCAAAAACTAAGCATTTTTCAGCTGAAATAATGAATGTAGTCCTCTTAATTCTTGCTTCTAAAGCATACGCAAGCAGAAATTTCAATGTACAATGATGTTTTTAAAAAAACAGTCAAAATGTGCTCCCCTCGGGCTGAAAACGCTGTTGGGGACATTTCATTAATGTTGACTATAAATCAAAAACTAAGCATTTTTCAGCTGAAATAATGAATGTAGTCCTCTTAATTCTTGCTTCTAAAGCATACGCAAGCAGAAATTTCAATGTACAATGATGTTTTTAAAAAAACAGTCAAAATGTGCTCCACTCGGGCTGAAAACGCTTGTTTGGGACATTACATTAATGTTGACTATAAATCATAAACTAAGCATTTTTCAGCTGAAATAATGAATGTAGTCCTCTTAATTCTTGCTTCTAAAGCATACGCAAACAGAAATTTCAATGTACAATGATGTTTTTAAAAAAACGGTCAAAATGTGCTCCACTCGGGCTGAAAACGCTTGTTTGGAACACTTCATTAATGTTGACTATAAATCATAAACTAAGCATTTTTCAGCTGAAATAATGAATGTAGTCCTCTTAATTCTTGCTTCTAAAGCATATGCAAGCAGAAATTTCAATGTACAATGATGTTTTTAAAAAAACAGTCAAAATGTGCTCCACTCGGGCTGAAAACGCTTGTTTGGAACATTTCATTAATGTTGACTATAATTCATAAACTAAGCATTTTTCAGCTGAAATAATGAATGTAGTCCTCTTAATTCTTGCTTCTAAAGCATACGCAAGCAGAAATTTCAATGTACAATGATGTTTTTTAAAAAAACAGTCAAAATGTGCTCCACTCGGGCTGAAAACGCTGTTGGGGACATTTCATTAATGTTGACTATAAATCAAAAACTAAGCATTTTTCAGCTGAAAAAATGAATGTAGTCCTCTTAATTCTTGCTTCTAAAGCATACGCAAGCAGAAATTTCAATGTACAATGATGTTTTTAAAAAAACAGTCAAAATGTGCTCCCCTCGGGCTGAAAACGCTGTTGGGGACATTTCATTAATGTTGACTATAAATCATAAACTAAGCATTTTTCAGCTGAAATAATGAATGTAGTCCTCTTAATTCTTGCTTCTAAAGCATACGCAAGCAGAAATTTCAATGTACAATGATGTTTTTAAAAAAACAGTCAAAATGTGCTCCACTCGGGCTGAAAACGCTGTTGGGGACATTTCATTAATGTTGACTATAAATCAAAAACTAAGCATTTTTCAGCTGAAATAATGAATGTAGTCCTCTTAATTCTTGCTTCTAAAGCATACGCAAGCAGAAATTTCAATGTACAATGATGTTTTTAAAAAAACGGTCAAAATGTGCTCCACTCGGGCTGAAAACGCTTGTTTGGAACATTTCATTAATGTTGACTATAAATCATAAACTAAGCATTTTTCAGCTGAAAAAATGAATGTAGTCCTCTTAATTCTTGCTTCTAAAGCATACGCAAGCAGAAATTTCAATGTACAATGATGTTTTTAAAAAAACAGTCAAAATGTGCTCCACTCGGGCTGAAAACGCTGTTGGGGACATTTCATTAATGTTGACTATAAATCATAAACTAAGCATTTTTCAGCTGAAATAATGAATGTAGTCCTCTTAATTCTTGCTTCTAAAGCATACGCAAGCAGAAATTTCAATGTACAATGATGTTTTTAAAAAAACAGTCAAAATGTGCTCCACTCGGGCTGAAAACGCTGTTGGGGACATTTCATTAATGTTGACTATAAATCAAAAACTAAGCATTTTTCAGCTGAAATAATGAATGTAGTCCTCTTAAGTCTTGCTTCTAAAGCATACGCAAGCAGAAATTTCAATGTACAATGATGTTTTTAAAAAAACAGTCAAAATGTGCTCCACTCGGGCTGAAAACGCTGTTGGGGACATTTCATTAATGTTGACTATAAATCAAAAACTAAGCATTTTTCAGCTGAAATAATGAATGTAGTCCTCTTAATTCTTGCTTCTAAAGCATACGCAAGCAGAAATTTCAATGTACAATGATGTTTTTAAAAAAACAGTCAAAATGTGCTCCACTCGGGCTGAAAACGCTGTTGGGGACATTTCATTAATGTTGACTATAAATCATAAACTAAGCATTTTTCAGCTGAAATAATGAATGTAGTCCTCTTAATTCTTGCTTCTAAAGCATACGCAAGCAGAAATTTCAATGTACAATGATGTTTTTAAAAAAAACAGTCAAAATGTGCTCCACTCGGGCTGAAAACGCTGTTGGGGACATTTCATTAATGTTGACTATAAATCAAAAACTAAGCATTTTTCAGCTGAAATAATGAATGTAGTCCTCTTAATTCTTGCTTCTAAAGCATACGCAAGCAGAAATTTCAATGTACAATGATGTTTTTAAAAAAACAGTCAAAATGTGCTCCACTCGGGCTGAAAACGCTGTTGGGGACATTTCATTAATGTTGACTATAAATCAAAAACTAAGCATTTTTCAGCTGAAATAATGAATGTAGTCCTCTTAATTCTTGCTTCTAAAGCATACGCAAGCAGAAATTTCAATGTACAATGATGTTTTAAAAAAAACAGTCAAAATGTGCTCCACTCGGGCTGAAAACGCTTGTTTGGAACATTTCATTAATGTTGACTATAAATCATAAACTAAGCATTTTTCAGCTGAAATAATGAATGTAGTCCTATTAATTCTTGCTTCTAAAGCATACGCAAGCAGAAATTTCAATGTACAATGATGTTTTTAAAAAAACAGTCAAAATGTGCTCCACTCGGGCTGAAAACGCTGTTGGGGACATTTCATTAATGTTGACTATAAATCATAAACTAAGCATTTTTCAGCTGAAATAATGAATGTAGTCCTCTTAATTCTTGCTTCTAAAGCATACGCAAGCAGAAATTTCAATGTACAATGATGTTTTTAAAAAAACAGTCAAAATGTGCTCCACTCGGGCTGAAAACGCTTGTTTGGGACATTACATTAATGGTGACTATAAATCATAAACTAAGCATTTTTCAGCTGAAATAATGAATGTAGTCCTCTTAATTCTTGCTTCTAAAGCATACGCAAACAGAAATTTCAATGTACAATGATGTTTTTAAAAAAACGGTCAAAATGTGCTCCACTCGGGCTGAAAACGCTTGTTTGGAACATTTCATTAATGTTGACTATAAATCATAAACTAAGCATTTTCCAGATGAAATAATGAATGTAGTCCTCTTAATTCTTGCTTCTAAAGCATACGCAAGCAGAAATTTCAATGTACAATGATGTTTTTAAAAAAACGGTCAAAATGTGCTCCACTCGGGCTGAAAACGCTTGTTTGGAACATTTCATTAATGTTGACTATAAATCAAAAACTAAGCATTTTTCAGCTGAAATAATGAATGTAGTCCTCTTAATTCTTGCTTCTAAAGCATATGCAAGCAGAAATTTCAATGTACAATGATGTTTTTAAAAAAACAGTCAAAATGTGCTCCACTCGGGCTGAAAACGCTTGTTTGGAACATTTCATTAATGTTGGCTATAATTCATAAACTAAGCATTTTTCAGCTGAAATAATGAATGTAGTCCTCTTAATTCTTGCTTCTAAAGCATACGCAAGCAGAAATTTCAATGTACAATGATGTTTTAAAAAAAACAGTCAAAATGTGCTCCACTCGGGCTGAAAACGCTGTTGGGGACATTTCATTAATGTTGACTATAAATCAAAAACTAAGCATTTTTCAGCTGAAAAAATGAATGTAGTCCTCTTAATTCTTGCTTCTAAAGCATACGCAAGCAGAAATTTCAATGTACAATGATGTTTTTAAAAAAACAGTCAAAATGTGCTCCACTCGGGCTGAAAACGCTGTTGGGGACATTTCATTAATGTTGACTATAAATCATAAACTAAGCATTTTTCAGCTGAAATAATGAATGTAGTCCTCTTAATTCTTGCTTCTAAAGCATACGCAAGCAGAAATTTCAATGTACAATGATGTTTTTAAAAAAACAGACAAAATGTGCTCCACTCGGGCTGAAAACGCTTGTTTGGGACATTACATTAATGTTGACTATAATTCATAAACTAAGCATTTTTCAGCTGAAATAATGAATGTAGTCCTCTTAATTCTTGCTTCTAAAGCATACGCAAGCAGAAATTTCAATGTACAATGATGTTTTTAAAAAAACGGTCAAAATGTGCTCCACTCGGGCTGAAAACGCTTGTTTGGAACATTTCATTAATGTTGACTATAAATCATAAACTAAGCATTTTTCAGCTGAAATAATGAATGTAGTCCTCTTAATTCTTGCTTCTAAAGCATATGCAAGCAGAAATTTCAATGTACAATGATGTTTTTAAAAAAACTGTCAAAATGTGCTCCACTCGGGCTGAAAACGCTTGTTTGGAACATTTCATTAATGTTGACTATAATTCATAAACTAAGCATTTTTCAGCTGAAATAATGAATGTAGTCCTCTTAATTCTTGCTTCTAAAGCATACGCAAGCAGAAATTTCAATGTACAATGATGTTTTTAAAAAAACAGTCAAAATGTGCTCCACTCGGGCTGAAAACGCTTGTTTGGGACATTACATTAATGGTGACTATAAATCATAAACTAAGCATTTTTCAGCTGAAATAATGAATGTAGTCCTCTTAATTCTTGCTTCTAAAGCATACGCAAACAGAAATTTCAATGTACAATGACGTTTTTAAAAAAACGGTCAAAATGTGCTCCACTCGGGCTGAAAACGCTTGTTTGGAACATTTCATTAATGTTGACTATAAATCATAAACTAAGCATTTTTCAGCTGAAATAATGAATGTAGTCCTCTTAATTCTTGCTTCTAAAGCATATGCAAGCAGAAATTTCAATGTACAATGATGTTTTTAAAAAAACAGTCAAAATGTGCTCCACTCGGGCTGAAAACGCTGTTGGGGACATTTCATTAATGTTGACTATAATTCATAAACTAAGCATTTTTCAGCTGAAATAATGAATGTAGTCCTCTTAATTCTTGCTTCTAAAGCATACGCAAGCAGAAATTTCAATGTACAATGATGTTTTAAAAAAAACAGTCAAAATGTGCTCCACTCGGGCTGAAAACGCTGTTGGGGACATTTCATTAATGTTGACTATAAATCAAAAACTAAGCATTTTTCAGCTGAAAAAATGAATGTAGTCCTCTTAATTCTTGCTTCTAAAGCATACGCAAGCAGAAATTTCAATGTACAATGATGTTTTTAAAAAAACAGTCAAAATGTGCTCCCCTCGGGCTGAAAACGCTGTTGGGGACATTTCATTAATGTTGACTATAAATCATAAACTAAGCATTTTTCAGCTGAAATAATGAATGTAGTCCTCTTAATTCTTGCTTCTAAAGCATACGCAAGCAGAAATTTCAATGTACAATGATGTTTTTAAAAAAACAGTCAAAATGTGCTCCACTCGGGCTGAAAACGCTGTTGGGGACATTTCATTAATGTTGACTATAAATCAAAAACTAAGCATTTTTCAGCTGAAATAATGAATGTAGTCCTCTTAATTCTTGCTTCTAAAGCATACGCAAGCAGAAATTTCAATGTACAATGATGTTTTTAAAAAAACAGTCAAAATGTGCTCCACTCGGGCTGAAAACGCTTGTTTGGGACATTACATTAATGTTGACTATAAATCATAAACTAAGCATTTTTCAGCTGAAATAATGAATGTAGTCCTCTTAATTCTTGCTTCTAAAGCATATGCAAGCAGAAATTTCAATGTACAATGATGTTTTTAAAAAAACAGTCAAAATGTGCTCCACTCGGGCTGAAAACGCTGTTGGGGACATTTCATTAATGTTGACTATAAATCAAAAACTAAGCATTTTTCAGCTGAAATAATGAATGTAGTCCTCTTAATTCTTGCTTCTAAAGCATACGCAAGCAGAAATTTCAATGTACAATGATGTTTTTAAAAAAACAGTCAAAATGTGCTCCACTCGGGCTGAAAACGCTTGTTGGGGACATTACATTAATGTTGACTATAAATCATAAACTAAGCATTTTTCAGCTGAAATAATGAATGTAGTCCTCTTAATTCTTGCTTCTAAAGCATATGCAAGCAGAAATTTCAATGTACAATGATGTTTTTAAAAAAACAGTCAAAATGTGCTCCACTCGGGCTGAAAACGCTTGTTTGGAACATTTCATTAATGTTGACTATAATTCATAAACTAAGCATTTTTCAGCTGAAATAATGAATGTAGTCCTCTTAATTCTTGCTTCTAAAGCATACGCAAGCAGAAATTTCAATGTACAATGATGTTTTTAAAAAAACAGTCAAAATGTGCTCCACTCGGGCTGAAAACGCTGTTGGGGACATTTCATTAATGTTGACTATAAATCAAAAACTAAGCATTTTTCAGCTGAAAAAATGAATGTAGTCCTCTTAATTCTTGCTTCTAAAGCATACGCAAGCAGAAATTTCAATGTACAATGATGTTTTTAAAAAAACAGTCAAAATGTGCTCCACTCGGGCTGAAAACGCTGTTGGGGACATTTCATTAATGTTGACTATAAATCATAAACTAAGCATTTTTCAGCTGAAATAATGAATGTAGTCCTCTTAATTCTTGCTTCTAAAGCATACGCAAGCAGAAATTTCAATGTACAATGATGTTTTTAAAAAAACAGACAAAATGTGCTCCACTCGGGCTGAAAACGCTTGTTTGGGACATTACATTAATGTTGACTATAATTCATAAACTAAGCATTTTTCAGCTGAAATAATGAATGTAGTCCTCTTAATTCTTGCTTCTAAAGCATACGCAAGCAGAAATTTCAATGTACAATGATGTTTTTAAAAAAACGGTCAAAATGTGCTCCACTCGGGCTGAAAACGCTTGTTTGGAACATTTCATTAATGTTGACTATAAATCATAAACTAAGCATTTTTCAGCTGAAATAATGAATGTAGTCCTCTTAATTCTTGCTTCTAAAGCATATGCAAGCAGAAATTTCAATGTACAATGATGTTTTTAAAAAAACTGTCAAAATGTGCTCCACTCGGGCTGAAAACGCTTGTTTGGAACATTTCATTAATGTTGACTATAATTCATAAACTAAGCATTTTTCAGCTGAAATAATGAATGTAGTCCTCTTAATTCTTGCTTCTAAAGCATACGCAAGCAGAAATTTCAATGTACAATGATGTTTTTAAAAAAACAGTCAAAATGTGCTCCACTCGGGCTGAAAACGCTTGTTTGGGACATTACATTAATGGTGACTATAAATCATAAACTAAGCATTTTTCAGCTGAAATAATGAATGTAGTCCTCTTAATTCTTGCTTCTAAAGCATACGCAAACAGAAATTTCAATGTACAATGACGTTTTTAAAAAAACGGTCAAAATGTGCTCCACTCGGGCTGAAAACGCTTGTTTGGAACATTTCATTAATGTTGACTATAAATCATAAACTAAGCATTTTTCAGCTGAAATAATGAATGTAGTCCTCTTAATTCTTGCTTCTAAAGCATATGCAAGCAGAAATTTCAATGTACAATGATGTTTTTAAAAAAACAGTCAAAATGTGCTCCACTCGGGCTGAAAACGCTTGTTTGGGACATTACATTAATGTTGACTATAAATCATAAACTAAGCATTTTTCAGCTGAAATAATGAATGTAGTCCTCTTAATTCTTGCTTCTAAAGCATACGCAAACAGAAATTTCAATGTACAATGATGTTTTTAAAAAAACAGTCAAAATGTGCTCCACTCGGGCTGAAAACGCTGTTGGGGACATTTCATTAATGTTGACTATAAATCAAAAACTAAGCATTTTTCAGCTGAAATAATGAATGTAGTCCTCTTAATTCTTAATTCTAAAGCATACGCAAGCAGAAATTTCAATGTACAATGATGTTTTTAAAAAAACAGTCAAAATGTGCTCCACTCGGGCTGAAAACGCTGTTGGGGACATTTCATTAATGTTGACTATAAATCAAAAACTAAGCATTTTTCAGCTGAAATAATGAATGTAGTCCTCTTAATTCTTGCTTCTAAAGCATACGCAAGCAGAAATTTCAATGTACAATGATGTTTTTAAAAAAAACAGTCAAAATGTGCTCCACTCGGGCTGAAAACGCTGTTGGGGACATTTCATTAATGTTGACTATAAATCAAAAACTAAGCATTTTTCAGCTGAAAAAATGAATGTAGTCCTCTTAATTCTTGCTTCTAAAGCATACGCAAGCAGAAATTTCAATGTACAATGATGTTTTTAAAAAAACAGTCAAAATGTGCTCCCCTCGGGCTGAAAACGCTGTTGGGGACATTTCATTAATGTTGACTATAAATCATAAACTAAGCATTTTTCAGCTGAAATAATGAATGTAGTCCTCTTAATTCTTGCTTCTAAAGCATACGCAAGCAGAAATTTCAATGTACAATGATGTTTTTAAAAAAACAGTCAAAATGTGCTCCACTCGGGCTGAAAACGCTGTTGGGGACATTTCATTAATGTTGACTATAAATCAAAAACTAAGCATTTTTCAGCTGAAATAATGAATGTAGTCCTCTTAATTCTTGCTTCTAAAGCATACGCAAGCAGAAATTTCAATGTACAATGATGTTTTTAAAAAAACAGTCAAAATGTGCTCCACTCGGGCTGAAAACGCTTGTTTGGGACATTACATTAATGTTGACTATAAATCATAAACTAAGCATTTTTCAGCTGAAATAATGAATGTAGTCCTCTTAATTCTTGCTTCTAAAGCATATGCAAGCAGAAATTTCAATGTACAATGATGTTTTTAAAAAAACAGTCAAAATGTGCTCCACTCGGGCTGAAAACGCTGTTGGGGACATTTCATTAATGTTGACTATAAATCAAAAACTAAGCATTTTTCAGCTGAAATAATGAATGTAGTCCTCTTAATTCTTGCTTCTAAAGCATACGCAAGCAGAAATTTCAATGTACAATGATGTTTTTAAAAAAACAGTCAAAATGTGCTCCACTCGGGCTGAAAACGCTTGTTGGGGACATTACATTAATGTTGACTATAAATCATAAACTAAGCATTTTTCAGCTGAAATAATGAATGTAGTCCTCTTAATTCTTGCTTCTAAAGCATACGCAAACAGAAATTTCAATGTACAATGATGTTTTTAAAAAAACGGTCAAAATGTGCTCCACTCGGGCTGAAAACGCTTGTTTGGAACATTTCATTAATGTTGACTATAAATCATAAACTAAGCATTTTTCAGCTGAAAAAATGAATGTAGTCCTCTTAATTCTTGCTTCTAAAGCATACGCAAGCAGAAATTTCAATGTACAATGATGTTTTTAAAAAAACAGTCAAAATGTGCTCCACTCGGGCTGAAAACGCTTGTTTGGGACATTACATTAATGTTGACTATAAATCAAAAACTAAGCATTTTTCAGCTGAAAAAATGAATGTAGTCCTCTTAATTCTTGCTTCTAAAGCATACGCAAGCAGAAATTTCAATGTACAATGATGTTTTTAAAAAAACAGTCAAAATGTGCTCCACTCGGGCTGAAAACGCTGTTGGGGACATTTCATTAATGTTGACTATAAATCATAAACTAAGCATTTTTCAGCTGAAATAATGAATGTAGTCCTCTTAATTCTTGCTTCTAAAGCATACGCAAGCAGAAATTTCAATGTACAATGATGTTTTTAAAAAAACAGACAAAATGTGCTCCACTCGGGCTGAAAACGCTTGTTTGGGACATTACATTAATGTTGACTATAATTCATAAACTAAGCATTTTTCAGCTGAAATAATGAATGTAGTCCTCTTAATTCTTGCTTCTAAAGCATACGCAAGCAGAAATTTCAATGTACAATGATGTTTTTAAAAAAACGGTCAAAATGTGCTCCACTCGGGCTGAAAACGCTTGTTTGGAACATTTCATTAATGTTGACTATAAATCATAAACTAAGCATTTTTCAGCTGAAATAATGAATGTAGTCCTCTTAATTCTTGCTTCTAAAGCATATGCAAGCAGAAATTTCAATGTACAATGATGTTTTTAAAAAAACTGTCAAAATGTGCTCCACTCGGGCTGAAAACGCTTGTTTGGAACATTTCATTAATGTTGACTATAATTCATAAACTAAGCATTTTTCAGCTGAAATAATGAATGTAGTCCTCTTAATTCTTGCTTCTAAAGCATACGCAAGCAGAAATTTCAATGTACAATGATGTTTTTAAAAAAACAGTCAAAATGTGCTCCACTCGGGCTGAAAACGCTTGTTTGGGACATTACATTAATGGTGACTATAAATCATAAACTAAGCATTTTTCAGCTGAAATAATGAATGTAGTCCTCTTAATTCTTGCTTCTAAAGCATACGCAAACAGAAATTTCAATGTACAATGACGTTTTTAAAAAAACGGTCAAAATGTGCTCCACTCGGGCTGAAAACGCTTGTTTGGAACATTTCATTAATGTTGACTATAAATCATAAACTAAGCATTTTTCAGCTGAAATAATGAATGTAGTCCTCTTAATTCTTGCTTCTAAAGCATATGCAAGCAGAAATTTCAATGTACAATGATGTTTTTAAAAAAACAGTCAAAATGTGCTCCACTCGGGCTGAAAACGCTGTTGGGGACATTTCATTAATGTTGACTATAATTCATAAACTAAGCATTTTTCAGCTGAAATAATGAATGTAGTCCTCTTAATTCTTGCTTCTAAAGCATACGCAAGCAGAAATTTCAATGTACAATGATGTTTTAAAAAAAACAGTCAAAATGTGCTCCACTCGGGCTGAAAACGCTGTTGGGGACATTTCATTAATGTTGACTATAAATCAAAAACTAAGCATTTTTCAGCTGAAAAAATGAATGTAGTCCTCTTAATTCTTGCTTCTAAAGCATACGCAAGCAGAAATTTCAATGTACAATGATGTTTTTAAAAAAACAGTCAAAATGTGCTCCCCTCGGGCTGAAAACGCTGTTGGGGACATTTCATTAATGTTGACTATAAATCATAAACTAAGCATTTTTCAGCTGAAATAATGAATGTAGTCCTCTTAATTCTTGCTTCTAAAGCATACGCAAGCAGAAATTTCAATGTACAATGATGTTTTTAAAAAAACAGTCAAAATGTGCTCCACTCGGGCTGAAAACGCTGTTGGGGACATTTCATTAATGTTGACTATAAATCAAAAACTAAGCATTTTTCAGCTGAAATAATGAATGTAGTCCTCTTAATTCTTGCTTCTAAAGCATACGCAAGCAGAAATTTCAATGTACAATGATGTTTTTAAAAAAACAGTCAAAATGTGCTCCACTCGGGCTGAAAACGCTTGTTTGGGACATTACATTAATGTTGACTATAAATCATAAACTAAGCATTTTTCAGCTGAAATAATGAATGTAGTCCTCTTAATTCTTGCTTCTAAAGCATATGCAAGCAGAAATTTCAATGTACAATGATGTTTTTAAAAAAACAGTCAAAATGTGCTCCACTCGGGCTGAAAACGCTGTTGGGGACATTTCATTAATGTTGACTATAAATCAAAAACTAAGCATTTTTCAGCTGAAATAATGAATGTAGTCCTCTTAATTCTTGCTTCTAAAGCATACGCAAGCAGAAATTTCAATGTACAATGATGTTTTTAAAAAAACAGTCAAAATGTGCTCCACTCGGGCTGAAAACGCTTGTTGGGGACATTACATTAATGTTGACTATAAATCATAAACTAAGCATTTTTCAGCTGAAATAATGAATGTAGTCCTCTTAATTCTTGCTTCTAAAGCATATGCAAGCAGAAATTTCAATGTACAATGATGTTTTTAAAAAAACAGTCAAAATGTGCTCCACTCGGGCTGAAAACGCTTGTTTGGAACATTTCATTAATGTTGACTATAATTCATAAACTAAGCATTTTTCAGCTGAAATAATGAATGTAGTCCTCTTAATTCTTGCTTCTAAAGCATACGCAAGCAGAAATTTCAATGTACAATGATGTTTTTAAAAAAACAGTCAAAATGTGCTCCACTCGGGCTGAAAACGCTGTTGGGGACATTTCATTAATGTTGACTATAAATCAAAAACTAAGCATTTTTCAGCTGAAAAAATGAATGTAGTCCTCTTAATTCTTGCTTCTAAAGCATACGCAAGCAGAAATTTCAATGTACAATGATGTTTTTAAAAAAACAGTCAAAATGTGCTCCACTCGGGCTGAAAACGCTGTTGGGGACATTTCATTAATGTTGACTATAAATCATAAACTAAGCATTTTTCAGCTGAAATAATGAATGTAGTCCTCTTAATTCTTGCTTCTAAAGCATACGCAAGCAGAAATTTCAATGTACAATGATGTTTTTAAAAAAACAGACAAAATGTGCTCCACTCGGGCTGAAAACGCTTGTTTGGGACATTACATTAATGTTGACTATAATTCATAAACTAAGCATTTTTCAGCTGAAATAATGAATGTAGTCCTCTTAATTCTTGCTTCTAAAGCATACGCAAGCAGAAATTTCAATGTACAATGATGTTTTTAAAAAAACGGTCAAAATGTGCTCCACTCGGGCTGAAAACGCTTGTTTGGAACATTTCATTAATGTTGACTATAAATCATAAACTAAGCATTTTTCAGCTGAAATAATGAATGTAGTCCTCTTAATTCTTGCTTCTAAAGCATATGCAAGCAGAAATTTCAATGTACAATGATGTTTTTAAAAAAACTGTCAAAATGTGCTCCACTCGGGCTGAAAACGCTTGTTTGGAACATTTCATTAATGTTGACTATAATTCATAAACTAAGCATTTTTCAGCTGAAATAATGAATGTAGTCCTCTTAATTCTTGCTTCTAAAGCATACGCAAGCAGAAATTTCAATGTACAATGATGTTTTTAAAAAAACAGTCAAAATGTGCTCCACTCGGGCTGAAAACGCTTGTTTGGGACATTACATTAATGGTGACTATAAATCATAAACTAAGCATTTTTCAGCTGAAATAATGAATGTAGTCCTCTTAATTCTTGCTTCTAAAGCATACGCAAACAGAAATTTCAATGTACAATGACGTTTTTAAAAAAACGGTCAAAATGTGCTCCACTCGGGCTGAAAACGCTTGTTTGGAACATTTCATTAATGTTGACTATAAATCATAAACTAAGCATTTTTCAGCTGAAATAATGAATGTAGTCCTCTTAATTCTTGCTTCTAAAGCATATGCAAGCAGAAATTTCAATGTACAATGATGTTTTTAAAAAAACAGTCAAAATGTGCTCCACTCGGGCTGAAAACGCTTGTTTGGGACATTACATTAATGTTGACTATAAATCATAAACTAAGCATTTTTCAGCTGAAATAATGAATGTAGTCCTCTTAATTCTTGCTTCTAAAGCATACGCAAACAGAAATTTCAATGTACAATGATGTTTTTAAAAAAACAGTCAAAATGTGCTCCACTCGGGCTGAAAACGCTGTTGGGGACATTTCATTAATGTTGACTATAAATCAAAAACTAAGCATTTTTCAGCTGAAATAATGAATGTAGTCCTCTTAATTCTTAATTCTAAAGCATACGCAAGCAGAAATTTCAATGTACAATGATGTTTTTAAAAAAACAGTCAAAATGTGCTCCACTCGGGCTGAAAACGCTGTTGGGGACATTTCATTAATGTTGACTATAAATCAAAAACTAAGCATTTTTCAGCTGAAATAATGAATGTAGTCCTCTTAATTCTTGCTTCTAAAGCATACGCAAGCAGAAATTTCAATGTACAATGATGTTTTTAAAAAAAACAGTCAAAATGTGCTCCACTCGGGCTGAAAACGCTGTTGGGGACATTTCATTAATGTTGACTATAAATCAAAAACTAAGCATTTTTCAGCTGAAAAAATGAATGTAGTCCTCTTAATTCTTGCTTCTAAAGCATACGCAAGCAGAAATTTCAATGTACAATGATGTTTTTAAAAAAACAGTCAAAATGTGCTCCCCTCGGGCTGAAAACGCTGTTGGGGACATTTCATTAATGTTGACTATAAATCATAAACTAAGCATTTTTCAGCTGAAATAATGAATGTAGTCCTCTTAATTCTTGCTTCTAAAGCATACGCAAGCAGAAATTTCAATGTACAATGATGTTTTTAAAAAAACAGTCAAAATGTGCTCCACTCGGGCTGAAAACGCTGTTGGGGACATTTCATTAATGTTGACTATAAATCAAAAACTAAGCATTTTTCAGCTGAAATAATGAATGTAGTCCTCTTAATTCTTGCTTCTAAAGCATACGCAAGCAGAAATTTCAATGTACAATGATGTTTTTAAAAAAACAGTCAAAATGTGCTCCACTCGGGCTGAAAACGCTTGTTTGGGACATTACATTAATGTTGACTATAAATCATAAACTAAGCATTTTTCAGCTGAAATAATGAATGTAGTCCTCTTAATTCTTGCTTCTAAAGCATATGCAAGCAGAAATTTCAATGTACAATGATGTTTTTAAAAAAACAGTCAAAATGTGCTCCACTCGGGCTGAAAACGCTGTTGGGGACATTTCATTAATGTTGACTATAAATCAAAAACTAAGCATTTTTCAGCTGAAATAATGAATGTAGTCCTCTTAATTCTTGCTTCTAAAGCATACGCAAGCAGAAATTTCAATGTACAATGATGTTTTTAAAAAAACAGTCAAAATGTGCTCCACTCGGGCTGAAAACGCTTGTTGGGGACATTACATTAATGTTGACTATAAATCATAAACTAAGCATTTTTCAGCTGAAATAATGAATGTAGTCCTCTTAATTCTTGCTTCTAAAGCATACGCAAACAGAAATTTCAATGTACAATGATGTTTTTAAAAAAACGGTCAAAATGTGCTCCACTCGGGCTGAAAACGCTTGTTTGGAACATTTCATTAATGTTGACTATAAATCATAAACTAAGCATTTTTCAGCTGAAAAAATGAATGTAGTCCTCTTAATTCTTGCTTCTAAAGCATACGCAAGCAGAAATTTCAATGTACAATGATGTTTTTAAAAAAACAGTCAAAATGTGCTCCACTCGGGCTGAAAACGCTGTTGGGGACATTTCATTAATGTTGACTATAAATCAAAAACTAAGCATTTTTCAGCTGAAATAATGAATGTAGTCCTCTTAATTCTTGCTTCTAAAGCATACGCAAGCAGAAATTTCAATGTACAATGATGTTTTTAAAAAAACAGTCAAAATGTGCTCCACTCGGGCTGAAAACGCTGTTGGGGACATTTCATTAATGTTGACTATAAATCATAAACTAAGCATTTTTCAGCTGAAATAATGAATGTAGTCCTCTTAATTCTTGCTTCTAAAGCATACGCAAGCAGAAATTTCAATGTACAATGATGTTTTTAAAAAAACAGTCAAAATGTGCTCCACTCGGGCTGAAAACGCTTGTTTGGGACATTACATTAATGTTGACTATAAATCATAAACTAAGCATTTTCCAGATGAAATAATGAATGTAGTCCTCTTAATTCTTGCTTCTAAAGCATACGCAAACAGAAATTTCAATGTACAATGATGTTTTTAAAAAAACGGTCAAAATGTGCTCCACTCGGGCTGAAAACGCTTGTTTGGAACATTTCATTAATGTTGACTATAAATCATAAACTAAGCATTTTTCAGCTGAAATAATGAATGTAGTCCTCTTAATTCTTGCTTCTAAAGCATATGCAAGCAGAAATTTCAATGTACAATGATGTTTTTAAAAAAACAGTCAAAATGTGCTCCACTCGGGCTGAAAACGCTTGTTTGGAACATTTCATTAATGTTGACTATAATTCATAAACTAAGCATTTTTCAGCTGAAATAATGAATGTAGTCCTCTTAATTCTTGCTTCTAAAGCATACGCAAGCAGAAATTTCAATGTACAATGATGTTTTTAAAAAAACAGTCAAAATGTGCTCCACTCGGGCTGAAAACGCTTGTTTGGGACATTACATTAATGGTGACTATAAATCATAAACTAAGCATTTTTCAGCTGAAATAATGAATGTAGTCCTCTTAATTCTTGCTTCTAAAGCATACGCAAACAGAAATTTCAATGTACAATGATGTTTTTAAAAAAACGGTCAAAATGTGCTCCACTCGGGCTGAAAACGCTTGTTTGGAACATTTCATTAATGTTGACTATAAATCATAAACTAAGCATTTTTCAGCTGAAATAATGAATGTAGTCCTCTTAATTCTTGCTTCTAAAGCATATGCAAGCAGAAATTTCAATGTACAATGATGTTTTTAAAAAAACAGTCAAAATGTGCTCCACTCGGGCTGAAAACGCTTGTTTGGGACATTACATTAATGTTGACTATAAATCATAAACTAAGCATTTTTCAGCTGAAATAATGAATGTAGTCCTCTTAATTCTTGCTTCTAAAGCATACGCAAACAGAAATTTCAATGTACAATGATGTTTTTTAAAAAACGGTCAAAATGTGCTCCACTCGGGCTGAAAACGCTTGTTCGGAACATTTCCTTAATGTTGACTATAAATCATAAACTAAGCATTTTTCAGCTGAAATAATGAATGTAGTCCTCTTAATTCTTGCTTCTAAAGCATACGCAAGCAGAAATTTCAATGTACAATGATGTTTTTAAAAAAAACAGTCAAAATGTGCTCCACTCGGGCTGAAAACGCTTGTTTGGGACATTACATTAATGGTGACTATAAATCATAAACTAAGCATTTTTCAGCTGAAATAATGAATGTAGTCCTCTTAATTCTTGCTTCTAAAGCATACGCAAACAGAAATTTCAATGTACAATGATGTTTTTAAAAAAACGGTCAAAATGTGCTCCACTCGGGCTGAAAACGCTTGTTTGGAACATTTCATTAATGTTGACTATAAATCATAAACTAAGCATTTTTCAGCTGAAATAATGAATGTAGTCCTCTTAATTCTTGCTTCTAAAGCATACGCAAGCAGAAATTTCAATGTACAATGATGTTTTTAAAAAAACAGTCAAAATGTGCTCCACTCGGGCTGAAAACGCTGTTGGGGACATTTCATTAATGTTGACTATAAATCATAAACTAAGCATTTTTCAGCTGAAATAATGAATGTAGTCCTCTTAATTCTTGCTTCTAAAACATACGCAAGCAGAAATTTCAATGTACAATGATGTTTTTAAAAAAACAGTCAAAATGTGCTCCACTCGGGCTGAAAACGCTGTTGGGGACATTTCATTAATGTTGACTATAAATCAAAAACTAAGCATTTTTCAGCTGAAATAATGAATGTAGTCCTCTTAATTCTTGCTTCTAAAGCATACGCAAGCAGAAATTTCAATGTACAATGATGTTTTTAAAAAAACGGTCAAAATGTGCTCCACTCGGGCTGAAAACGCTTGTTTGGAACATTTCATTAATGTTGACTATAAATCATAAACTAAGCATTTTTCAGCTGAAAAAATGAATGTAGTCCTCTTAATTCTTGCTTCTAAAGCATACGCAAGCAGAAATTTCAATGTACAATGATGTTTTTAAAAAAACAGTCAAAATGTGCTCCACTCGGGCTGAAAACGCTGTTGGGGACATTTCATTAATGTTGACTATAAATCAAAAACTAAGCATTTTTCAGCTGAAATAATGAATGTAGTCCTCTTAATTCTTGCTTCTAAAGCATACGCAAGCAGAAATTTCAATGTACAATGATGTTTTTAAAAAAACAGTCAAAATGTGCTCCACTCGGGCTGAAAACGCTGTTGGGGACATTTCATTAATGTTGACTATAAATCATAAACTAAGCATTTTTCAGCTGAAATAATGAATGTAGTCCTCTTAATTCTTGCTTCTAAAGCATACGCAAGCAGAAATTTCAATGTACAATGATGTTTTTAAAAAAACAGTCAAAATGTGCTCCACTCGGGCTGAAAACGCTTGTTTGGGACATTACATTAATGTTGACTATAAATCATAAACTAAGCATTTTCCAGATGAAATAATGAATGTAGTCCTCTTAATTCTTGCTTCTAAAGCATACGCAAACAGAAATTTCAATGTACAATGATGTTTTTAAAAAAACGGTCAAAATGTGCTCCACTCGGGCTGAAAACGCTTGTTTGGAACATTTCATTAATGTTGACTATAAATCATAAACTAAGCATTTTTCAGCTGAAATAATGAATGTAGTCCTCTTAATTCTTGCTTCTAAAGCATATGCAAGCAGAAATTTCAATGTACAATGATGTTTTTAAAAAAACAGTCAAAATGTGCTCCACTCGGGCTGAAAACGCTTGTTTGGAACATTTCATTAATGTTGACTATAATTCATAAACTAAGCATTTTTCAGCTGAAATAATGAATGTAGTCCTCTTAATTCTTGCTTCTAAAGCATACGCAAGCAGAAATTTCAATGTACAATGATGTTTTAAAAAAAACAGTCAAAATGTGCTCCACTCGGGCTGAAAACGCTGTTGGGGACATTTCATTAATGTTGACTATAAATCAAAAACTAAGCATTTTTCAGCTGAAAAAATGAATGTAGTCCTCTTAATTCTTGCTTCTAAAGCATACGCAAGCAGAAATTTCAATGTACAATGATGTTTTTAAAAAAACAGTCAAAATGTGCTCCACTCGGGCTGAAAACGCTGTTGGGGACATTTCATTAATGTTGACTATAAATCATAAACTAAGCATTTTTCAGCTGAAATAATGAATGTAGTCCTCTTAATTCTTGCTTCTAAAGCATACGCAAGCAGAAATTTCAATGTACAATGATGTTTTTAAAAAAACAGTCAAAATGTGCTCCACTCGGGCTGAAAACGCTTGTTTGGGACATTACATTAATGTTGACTATAAATCATAAACTAAGCATTTTCCAGATGAAATAATGAATGTAGTCCTCTTAATTCTTGCTTCTAAAGCATACGCAAACAGAAATTTCAATGTACAATGATGTTTTTAAAAAAACGGTCAAAATGTGCTCCACTCGGGCTGAAAACGCTTGTTTGGAACATTTCATTAATGTTGACTATAAATCATAAACTAAGCATTTTTCAGCTGAAATAATGAATGTAGTCCTCTTAATTCTTGCTTCTAAAGCATATGCAAGCAGAAATTTCAATGTACAATGATGTTTTTAAAAAAACAGTCAAAATGTGCTCCACTCGGGCTGAAAACGCTTGTTTGGAACATTTCATTAATGTTGACTATAATTCATAAACTAAGCATTTTTCAGCTGAAATAATGAATGTAGTCCTCTTAATTCTTGCTTCTAAAGCATACGCAAGCAGAAATTTCAATGTACAATGATGTTTTTAAAAAAACAGTCAAAATGTGCTCCACTCGGGCTGAAAACGCTGTTGGGGACATTTCATTAATGTTGACTATAAATCATAAACTAAGCATTTTCCAGATGAAATAATGAATGTAGTCCTCTTAATTCTTGCTTCTAAAGCATACGCAAACAGAAATTTCAATGTACAATGATGTTTTTAAAAAAACGGTCAAAATGTGCTCCACTCGGGCTGAAAACGCTTGTTTGGAACATTTCATTAATGTTGACTATAAATCATAAACTAAGCATTTTTCAGCTGAAATAATGAATGTAGTCCTCTTAATTCTTGCTTCTAAAGCATATGCAAGCAGAAATTTCAATGTACAATGATGTTTTTAAAAAAACAGTCAAAATGTGCTCCACTCGGGCTGAAAACGCTTGTTTGGAACATTTCATTAATGTTGGCTATAATTCATAAACAAAGCATTTTTCAGCTGAAATAATGAATGTAGTCCTCTTAATTCTTGCTTCTAAAGCATACGCAAGCAGAAATTTCAATGTACAATGATGTTTTAAAAAAAACAGTCAAAATGTGCTCCACTCGGGCTGAAAACGCTGTTGGGGACATTTCATTAATATTGACTATAAATCAAAAACTAAGCATTTTTCAGCTGAAAAAATGAATGTAGTCCTCTTAATTCTTGCTTCTAAAGCATACGCAAGCAGAAATTTCAATGTACAATGATGTTTTTAAAAAAACAGTCAAAATGTGCTCCACTCGGGCTGAAAACGCTGTTGGGGACATTTCATTAATGTTGACTATAAATCATAAACTAAGCATTTTTCAGCTGAAATAATGAATGTAGTCCTCTTAATTCTTGCTTCTAAAGCATACGCAAGCAGAAATTTCAATGTACAATGATGTTTTTAAAAAAACAGACAAAATGTGCTCCACTCGGGCTGAAAACGCTTGTTTGGGACATTACATTAATGTTGACTATAATTCATAAACTAAGCATTTTTCAGCTGAAATAATGAATGTAGTCCTCTTAATTCTTGCTTCTAAAGCATACGCAAGCAGAAATTTCAATGTACAATGATGTTTTTAAAAAAACGGTCAAAATGTGCTCCACTCGGGCTGAAAACGCTTGTTTGGAACATTTCATTAATGTTGACTATAAATCATAAACTAAGCATTTTTCAGCTGAAATAATGAATGTAGTCCTCTTAATTCTTGCTTCTAAAGCATATGCAAGCAGAAATTTCAATGTACAATGATGTTTTTAAAAAAACTGTCAAAATGTGCTCCACTCGGGCTGAAAACGCTTGTTTGGAACATTTCATTAATGTTGACTATAATTCATAAACTAAGCATTTTTCAGCTGAAATAATGAATGTAGTCCTCTTAATTCTTGCTTCTAAAGCATACGCAAGCAGAAATTTCAATGTACAATGATGTTTTTAAAAAAACAGTCAAAATGTGCTCCACTCGGGCTGAAAACGCTTGTTTGGGACATTACATTAATGGTGACTATAAATCATAAACTAAGCATTTTTCAGCTGAAATAATGAATGTAGTCCTCTTAATTCTTGCTTCTAAAGCATACGCAAACAGAAATTTCAATGTACAATGATGTTTTTAAAAAAACGGTCAAAATGTGCTCCACTCGGGCTGAAAACGCTTGTTTGGAACATTTCATTAATGTTGACTATAAATCATAAACTAAGCATTTTTCAGCTGAAATAATGAATGTAGTCCTCTTAATTCTTGCTTCTAAAGCATATGCAAGCAGAAATTTCAATGTACAATGATGTTTTTAAAAAAACAGTCAAAATGTGCTCCACTCGGGCTGAAAACGCTTGTTTGGGACATTACATTAATGTTGACTATAAATCATAAACTAAGCATTTTTCAGCTGAAATAATGAATGTAGTCCTCTTAATTCTTGCTTCTAAAGCATACGCAAACAGAAATTTCAATGTACAATGATGTTTTTAAAAAAACAGTCAAAATGTGCTCCACTCGGGCTGAAAACGCTGTTGGGGACATTTCATTAATGTTGACTATAAATCAAAAACTAAGCATTTTTCAGCTGAAATAATGAATGTAGTCCTCTTAATTCTTAATTCTAAAGCATACGCAAGCAGAAATTTCAATGTACAATGATGTTTTTAAAAAAACAGTCAAAATGTGCTCCACTCGGGCTGAAAACGCTGTTGGGGACATTTCATTAATGTTGACTATAAATCAAAAACTAAGCATTTTTCAGCTGAAATAATGAATGTAGTCCTCTTAATTCTTGCTTCTAAAGCATACGCAAGCAGAAATTTCAATGTACAATGATGTTTTTAAAAAAAACAGTCAAAATGTGCTCCACTCGGGCTGAAAACGCTGTTGGGGACATTTCATTAATGTTGACTATAAATCAAAAACTAAGCATTTTTCAGCTGAAATAATGAATGTAGTCCTCTTAATTCTTGCTTCTAAAGCATACGCAAGCAGAAATTTCAATGTACAATGATGTTTTTAAAAAAAACAGTCAAAATGTGCTCCCCTCGGGCTGAAAACGCTGTTGGGGACATTTCATTAATGTTGACTATAAATCATAAACTAAGCATTTTTCAGCTGAAATAATGAATGTAGTCCTCTTAATTCTTGCTTCTAAAGCATACGCAAGCAGAAATTTCAATGTACAATGATGTTTTTAAAAAAACAGTCAAAATGTGCTCCACTCGGGCTGAAAACGCTGTTGGGGACATTTCATTAATGTTGACTATAAATCAAAAACTAAGCATTTTTCAGCTGAAATAATGAATGTAGTCCTCTTAATTCTTGCTTCTAAAGCATACGCAAGCAGAAATTTCAATGTACAATGATGTTTTTAAAAAAACGGTCAAAATGTGCTCCACTCGGGCTGAAAACGCTTGTTTGGAACATTTCATTAATGTTGACTATAAATCATAAACTAAGCATTTTTCAGCTGAAAAAATGAATGTAGTCCTCTTAATTCTTGCTTCTAAAGCATATGCAAGCAGAAATTTCAATGTACAATGATGTTTTTAAAAAAACAGTCAAAATGTGCTCCACTCGGGCTGAAAACGCTGTTGGGGACATTTCATTAATGTTGACTATAAATCAAAAACTAAGCATTTTTCAGCTGAAATAATGAATGTAGTCCTCTTAATTCTTGCTTCTAAAGCATACGCAAGCAGAAATTTCAATGTACAATGATGTTTTTAAAAAAACAGTCAAAATGTGCTCCACTCGGGCTGAAAACGCTGTTGGGGACATTTCATTAATGTTGACTATAAATCATAAACTAAGCATTTTTCAGCTGAAATAATGAATGTAGTCCTCTTAATTCTTGCTTCTAAAGCATACGCAAGCAGAAATTTCAATGTACAATGATGTTTTTAAAAAAACAGTCAAAATGTGCTCCACTCGGGCTGAAAACGCTGTTGGGGACATTTCATTAATGTTGACTATAAATCATAAACTAAGCATTTTTCAGCTGAAATAATGAATGTAGTCCTCTTAATTCTTGCTTCTAAAGCATACGCAAGCAGAAATTTCAATGTACAATGATGTTTTAAAAAAAACAGTCAAAATGTGCTCCACTCGGGCTGAAAACGCTGTTGGGGACATTTCATTAATGTTGACTATAAATCAAAAACTAAGCATTTTTCAGCTGAAATAATGAATGTAGTCCTCTTAATTCTTGCTTCTAAAGCATACGCAAGCAGAAATTTCAATGTACAATGATGTTTTTAAAAAAACAGACAAAATGTGCTCCACTCGGGCTGAAAACGCTTGTTTGGGACATTACATTAATGGTGACTATAAATCATAAACTAAGCATTTTTCAGCTGAAATAATGAATGTAGTCCTCTTAATTCTTGCTTCTAAAGCATACGCAAACAGAAATTTCAATGTACAATGACGTTTTTAAAAAAACGGTCAAAATGTGCTCCACTCGGGCTGAAAACGCTTGTTTGGAACATTTCATTAATGTTGACTATAAATCATAAACTAAGCATTTTTCAGCTGAAAAAATGAATGTAGTCCTCTTAATTCTTGCTTCTAAAGCATACGCAAGCAGAAATTTCAATGTACAATGATGTTTTTAAAAAAACAGTCAAAATGTGCTCCACTCGGGCTGAAAACGCTGTTGGGGACATTTCATTAATGTTGACTATAAATCAAAAACTAAGCATTTTTCAGCTGAAATAATGAATGTAGTCCTCTTAATTCTTGCTTCTAAAGCATACGCAAGCAGAAATTTCAATGTACAATGATGTTTTTAAAAAAAACAGTCAAAATGTGCTCCACTCGGGCTGAAAACGCTGTTGGGGACATTTCATTAATGTTGACTATAAATCAAAAACTAAGCATTTTTCAGCTGAAAAAATGAATGTAGTCCTCTTAATTCTTGCTTCTAAAGCATACGCAAGCAGAAATTTCAATGTACAATGATGTTTTTAAAAAAAACAGTCAAAATGTGCTCCCCTCGGGCTGAAAACGCTGTTGGGGACATTTCATTAATGTTGACTATAAATCATAAACTAAGCATTTTTCAGCTGAAATAATGAATGTAGTCCTCTTAATTCTTGCTTCTAAAGCATACGCAAGCAGAAATTTCAATGTACAATGATGTTTTTAAAAAAACAGTCAAAATGTGCTCCACTCGGGCTGAAAACGCTGTTGGGGACATTTCATTAATGTTGACTATAAATCAAAAACTAAGCATTTTTCAGCTGAAATAATGAATGTAGTCCTCTTAATTCTTGCTTCTAAAGCATACGCAAGCAGAAATTTCAATGTACAATGATGTTTTTAAAAAAACGGTCAAAATGTGCTCCACTCGGGCTGAAAACGCTTGTTTGGAACATTTCATTAATGTTGACTATAAATCATAAACTAAGCATTTTTCAGCTGAAAAAATGAATGTAGTCCTCTTAATTCTTGCTTCTAAAGCATATGCAAGCAGAAATTTCAATGTACAATGATGTTTTTAAAAAAACAGTCAAAATGTGCTCCACTCGGGCTGAAAACGCTGTTGGGGACATTTCATTAATGTTGACTATAAATCAAAAACTAAGCATTTTTCAGCTGAAATAATGAATGTAGTCCTCTTAATTCTTGCTTCTAAAGCATACGCAAGCAGAAATTTCAATGTACAATGATGTTTTTAAAAAAACAGTCAAAATGTGCTCCACTCGGGCTGAAAACGCTGTTGGGGACATTTCATTAATGTTGACTATAAATCATAAACTAAGCATTTTTCAGCTGAAATAATGAATGTAGTCCTCTTAATTCTTGCTTCTAAAGCATACGCAAGCAGAAATTTCAATGTACAATGATGTTTTTAAAAAAACAGTCAAAATGTGCTCCACTCGGGCTGAAAACGCTGTTGGGGACATTTCATTAATGTTGACTATAAATCATAAACTAAGCATTTTTCAGCTGAAATAATGAATGTAGTCCTCTTAATTCTTGCTTCTAAAGCATACGCAAGCAGAAATTTCAATGTACAATGATGTTTTAAAAAAAACAGTCAAAATGTGCTCCACTCGGGCTGAAAACGCTGTTGGGGACATTTCATTAATGTTGACTATAAATCAAAAACTAAGCATTTTTCAGCTGAAATAATGAATGTAGTCCTCTTAATTCTTGCTTCTAAAGCATACGCAAGCAGAAATTTCAATGTACAATGATGTTTTTAAAAAAACAGACAAAATGTGCTCCACTCGGGCTGAAAACGCTTGTTTGGGACATTACATTAATGTTGACTATAATTCATAAACTAAGCATTTTTCAGCTGAAATAATGAATGTAGTCCTCTTAATTCTTGCTTCTAAAGCATACGCAAGCAGAAATTTCAATGTACAATGATGTTTTTAAAAAAACGGTCAAAATGTGCTCCACTCGGGCTGAAAACGCTTGTTTGGAACATTTCATTAATGTTGACTATAAATCATAAACTAAGCATTTTTCAGCTGAAATAATGAATGTAGTCCTCTTAATTCTTGCTTCTAAAGCATATGCAAGCAGAAATTTCAATGTACAATGATGTTTTTAAAAAAACTGTCAAAATGTGCTCCACTCGGGCTGAAAACGCTTGTTTGGAACATTTCATTAATGTTGACTATAATTCATAAACTAAGCATTTTTCAGCTGAAATAATGAATGTAGTCCTCTTAATTCTTGCTTCTAAAGCATACGCAAGCAGAAATTTCAATGTACAATGATGTTTTTAAAAAAACAGTCAAAATGTGCTCCACTCGGGCTGAAAACGCTTGTTTGGGACATTACATTAATGGTGACTATAAATCATAAACTAAGCATTTTTCAGCTGAAATAATGAATGTAGTCCTCTTAATTCTTGCTTCTAAAGCATACGCAAACAGAAATTTCAATGTACAATGACGTTTTTAAAAAAACGGTCAAAATGTGCTCCACTCGGGCTGAAAACGCTTGTTTGGAACATTTCATTAATGTTGACTATAAATCATAAACTAAGCATTTTTCAGCTGAAATAATGAATGTAGTCCTCTTAATTCTTGCTTCTAAAGCATATGCAAGCAGAAATTTCAATGTACAATGATGTTTTTAAAAAAACAGTCAAAATGTGCTCCACTCGGGCTGAAAACGCTGTTGGGGACATTTCATTAATGTTGACTATAATTCATAAACTAAGCATTTTTCAGCTGAAATAATGAATGTAGTCCTCTTAATTCTTGCTTCTAAAGCATACGCAAGCAGAAATTTCAATGTACAATGATGTTTTAAAAAAAACAGTCAAAATGTGCTCCACTCGGGCTGAAAACGCTGTTGGGGACATTTCATTAATGTTGACTATAAATCAAAAACTAAGCATTTTTCAGCTGAAAAAATGAATGTAGTCCTCTTAATTCTTGCTTCTAAAGCATACGCAAGCAGAAATTTCAATGTACAATGATGTTTTTAAAAAAACAGTCAAAATGTGCTCCCCTCGGGCTGAAAACGCTGTTGGGGACATTTCATTAATGTTGACTATAAATCATAAACTAAGCATTTTTCAGCTGAAATAATGAATGTAGTCCTCTTAATTCTTGCTTCTAAAGCATACGCAAGCAGAAATTTCAATGTACAATGATGTTTTTAAAAAAACAGTCAAAATGTGCTCCACTCGGGCTGAAAACGCTGTTGGGGACATTTCATTAATGTTGACTATAAATCAAAAACTAAGCATTTTTCAGCTGAAATAATGAATGTAGTCCTCTTAATTCTTGCTTCTAAAGCATACGCAAGCAGAAATTTCAATGTACAATGATGTTTTTAAAAAAACAGTCAAAATGTGCTCCACTCGGGCTGAAAACGCTTGTTTGGGACATTACATTAATGTTGACTATAAATCATAAACTAAGCATTTTTCAGCTGAAATAATGAATGTAGTCCTCTTAATTCTTGCTTCTAAAGCATATGCAAGCAGAAATTTCAATGTACAATGATGTTTTTAAAAAAACAGTCAAAATGTGCTCCACTCGGGCTGAAAACGCTGTTGGGGACATTTCATTAATGTTGACTATAAATCAAAAACTAAGCATTTTTCAGCTGAAATAATGAATGTAGTCCTCTTAATTCTTGCTTCTAAAGCATACGCAAGCAGAAATTTCAATGTACAATGATGTTTTTAAAAAAACAGTCAAAATGTGCTCCACTCGGGCTGAAAACGCTTGTTGGGGACATTACATTAATGTTGACTATAAATCATAAACTAAGCATTTTTCAGCTGAAATAATGAATGTAGTCCTCTTAATTCTTGCTTCTAAAGCATATGCAAGCAGAAATTTCAATGTACAATGATGTTTTTAAAAAAACAGTCAAAATGTGCTCCACTCGGGCTGAAAACGCTTGTTTGGAACATTTCATTAATGTTGACTATAATTCATAAACTAAGCATTTTTCAGCTGAAATAATGAATGTAGTCCTCTTAATTCTTGCTTCTAAAGCATACGCAAGCAGAAATTTCAATGTACAATGATGTTTTTAAAAAAACAGTCAAAATGTGCTCCACTCGGGCTGAAAACGCTGTTGGGGACATTTCATTAATGTTGACTATAAATCAAAAACTAAGCATTTTTCAGCTGAAAAAATGAATGTAGTCCTCTTAATTCTTGCTTCTAAAGCATACGCAAGCAGAAATTTCAATGTACAATGATGTTTTTAAAAAAACAGTCAAAATGTGCTCCACTCGGGCTGAAAACGCTGTTGGGGACATTTCATTAATGTTGACTATAAATCATAAACTAAGCATTTTTCAGCTGAAATAATGAATGTAGTCCTCTTAATTCTTGCTTCTAAAGCATACGCAAGCAGAAATTTCAATGTACAATGATGTTTTTAAAAAAACAGACAAAATGTGCTCCACTCGGGCTGAAAACGCTTGTTTGGGACATTACATTAATGTTGACTATAATTCATAAACTAAGCATTTTTCAGCTGAAATAATGAATGTAGTCCTCTTAATTCTTGCTTCTAAAGCATACGCAAGCAGAAATTTCAATGTACAATGATGTTTTTAAAAAAACGGTCAAAATGTGCTCCACTCGGGCTGAAAACGCTTGTTTGGAACATTTCATTAATGTTGACTATAAATCATAAACTAAGCATTTTTCAGCTGAAATAATGAATGTAGTCCTCTTAATTCTTGCTTCTAAAGCATATGCAAGCAGAAATTTCAATGTACAATGATGTTTTTAAAAAAACTGTCAAAATGTGCTCCACTCGGGCTGAAAACGCTTGTTTGGAACATTTCATTAATGTTGACTATAATTCATAAACTAAGCATTTTTCAGCTGAAATAATGAATGTAGTCCTCTTAATTCTTGCTTCTAAAGCATACGCAAGCAGAAATTTCAATGTACAATGATGTTTTTAAAAAAACAGTCAAAATGTGCTCCACTCGGGCTGAAAACGCTTGTTTGGGACATTACATTAATGGTGACTATAAATCATAAACTAAGCATTTTTCAGCTGAAATAATGAATGTAGTCCTCTTAATTCTTGCTTCTAAAGCATACGCAAACAGAAATTTCAATGTACAATGACGTTTTTAAAAAAACGGTCAAAATGTGCTCCACTCGGGCTGAAAACGCTTGTTTGGAACATTTCATTAATGTTGACTATAAATCATAAACTAAGCATTTTTCAGCTGAAATAATGAATGTAGTCCTCTTAATTCTTGCTTCTAAAGCATATGCAAGCAGAAATTTCAATGTACAATGATGTTTTTAAAAAAACAGTCAAAATGTGCTCCACTCGGGCTGAAAACGCTTGTTTGGGACATTACATTAATGTTGACTATAAATCATAAACTAAGCATTTTTCAGCTGAAATAATGAATGTAGTCCTCTTAATTCTTGCTTCTAAAGCATACGCAAACAGAAATTTCAATGTACAATGATGTTTTTAAAAAAACAGTCAAAATGTGCTCCACTCGGGCTGAAAACGCTGTTGGGGACATTTCATTAATGTTGACTATAAATCAAAAACTAAGCATTTTTCAGCTGAAATAATGAATGTAGTCCTCTTAATTCTTAATTCTAAAGCATACGCAAGCAGAAATTTCAATGTACAATGATGTTTTTAAAAAAACAGTCAAAATGTGCTCCACTCGGGCTGAAAACGCTGTTGGGGACATTTCATTAATGTTGACTATAAATCAAAAACTAAGCATTTTTCAGCTGAAATAATGAATGTAGTCCTCTTAATTCTTGCTTCTAAAGCATACGCAAGCAGAAATTTCAATGTACAATGATGTTTTTAAAAAAAACAGTCAAAATGTGCTCCACTCGGGCTGAAAACGCTGTTGGGGACATTTCATTAATGTTGACTATAAATCAAAAACTAAGCATTTTTCAGCTGAAAAAATGAATGTAGTCCTCTTAATTCTTGCTTCTAAAGCATACGCAAGCAGAAATTTCAATGTACAATGATGTTTTTAAAAAAACAGTCAAAATGTGCTCCCCTCGGGCTGAAAACGCTGTTGGGGACATTTCATTAATGTTGACTATAAATCATAAACTAAGCATTTTTCAGCTGAAATAATGAATGTAGTCCTCTTAATTCTTGCTTCTAAAGCATACGCAAGCAGAAATTTCAATGTACAATGATGTTTTTAAAAAAACAGTCAAAATGTGCTCCACTCGGGCTGAAAACGCTGTTGGGGACATTTCATTAATGTTGACTATAAATCAAAAACTAAGCATTTTTCAGCTGAAATAATGAATGTAGTCCTCTTAATTCTTGCTTCTAAAGCATACGCAAGCAGAAATTTCAATGTACAATGATGTTTTTAAAAAAACAGTCAAAATGTGCTCCACTCGGGCTGAAAACGCTTGTTTGGGACATTACATTAATGTTGACTATAAATCATAAACTAAGCATTTTTCAGCTGAAATAATGAATGTAGTCCTCTTAATTCTTGCTTCTAAAGCATATGCAAGCAGAAATTTCAATGTACAATGATGTTTTTAAAAAAACAGTCAAAATGTGCTCCACTCGGGCTGAAAACGCTGTTGGGGACATTTCATTAATGTTGACTATAAATCAAAAACTAAGCATTTTTCAGCTGAAATAATGAATGTAGTCCTCTTAATTCTTGCTTCTAAAGCATACGCAAGCAGAAATTTCAATGTACAATGATGTTTTTAAAAAAACAGTCAAAATGTGCTCCACTCGGGCTGAAAACGCTTGTTGGGGACATTACATTAATGTTGACTATAAATCATAAACTAAGCATTTTTCAGCTGAAATAATGAATGTAGTCCTCTTAATTCTTGCTTCTAAAGCATACGCAAACAGAAATTTCAATGTACAATGATGTTTTTAAAAAAACGGTCAAAATGTGCTCCACTCGGGCTGAAAACGCTTGTTTGGAACATTTCATTAATGTTGACTATAAATCATAAACTAAGCATTTTTCAGCTGAAAAAATGAATGTAGTCCTCTTAATTCTTGCTTCTAAAGCATACGCAAGCAGAAATTTCAATGTACAATGATGTTTTTAAAAAAACAGTCAAAATGTGCTCCACTCGGGCTGAAAACGCTTGTTTGGGACATTACATTAATGTTGACTATAAATCAAAAACTAAGCATTTTTCAGCTGAAAAAATGAATGTAGTCCTCTTAATTCTTGCTTCTAAAGCATACGCAAGCAGAAATTTCAATGTACAATGATGTTTTTAAAAAAACAGTCAAAATGTGCTCCACTCGGGCTGAAAACGCTGTTGGGGACATTTCATTAATGTTGACTATAAATCATAAACTAAGCATTTTTCAGCTGAAATAATGAATGTAGTCCTCTTAATTCTTGCTTCTAAAGCATACGCAAGCAGAAATTTCAATGTACAATGATGTTTTTAAAAAAACAGACAAAATGTGCTCCACTCGGGCTGAAAACGCTTGTTTGGGACATTACATTAATGTTGACTATAATTCATAAACTAAGCATTTTTCAGCTGAAATAATGAATGTAGTCCTCTTAATTCTTGCTTCTAAAGCATACGCAAGCAGAAATTTCAATGTACAATGATGTTTTTAAAAAAACGGTCAAAATGTGCTCCACTCGGGCTGAAAACGCTTGTTTGGAACATTTCATTAATGTTGACTATAAATCATAAACTAAGCATTTTTCAGCTGAAATAATGAATGTAGTCCTCTTAATTCTTGCTTCTAAAGCATATGCAAGCAGAAATTTCAATGTACAATGATGTTTTTAAAAAAACTGTCAAAATGTGCTCCACTCGGGCTGAAAACGCTTGTTTGGAACATTTCATTAATGTTGACTATAATTCATAAACTAAGCATTTTTCAGCTGAAATAATGAATGTAGTCCTCTTAATTCTTGCTTCTAAAGCATACGCAAGCAGAAATTTCAATGTACAATGATGTTTTTAAAAAAACAGTCAAAATGTGCTCCACTCGGGCTGAAAACGCTTGTTTGGGACATTACATTAATGGTGACTATAAATCATAAACTAAGCATTTTTCAGCTGAAATAATGAATGTAGTCCTCTTAATTCTTGCTTCTAAAGCATACGCAAACAGAAATTTCAATGTACAATGACGTTTTTAAAAAAACGGTCAAAATGTGCTCCACTCGGGCTGAAAACGCTTGTTTGGAACATTTCATTAATGTTGACTATAAATCATAAACTAAGCATTTTTCAGCTGAAATAATGAATGTAGTCCTCTTAATTCTTGCTTCTAAAGCATATGCAAGCAGAAATTTCAATGTACAATGATGTTTTTAAAAAAACAGTCAAAATGTGCTCCACTCGGGCTGAAAACGCTGTTGGGGACATTTCATTAATGTTGACTATAATTCATAAACTAAGCATTTTTCAGCTGAAATAATGAATGTAGTCCTCTTAATTCTTGCTTCTAAAGCATACGCAAGCAGAAATTTCAATGTACAATGATGTTTTAAAAAAAACAGTCAAAATGTGCTCCACTCGGGCTGAAAACGCTGTTGGGGACATTTCATTAATGTTGACTATAAATCAAAAACTAAGCATTTTTCAGCTGAAAAAATGAATGTAGTCCTCTTAATTCTTGCTTCTAAAGCATACGCAAGCAGAAATTTCAATGTACAATGATGTTTTTAAAAAAACAGTCAAAATGTGCTCCCCTCGGGCTGAAAACGCTGTTGGGGACATTTCATTAATGTTGACTATAAATCATAAACTAAGCATTTTTCAGCTGAAATAATGAATGTAGTCCTCTTAATTCTTGCTTCTAAAGCATACGCAAGCAGAAATTTCAATGTACAATGATGTTTTTAAAAAAACAGTCAAAATGTGCTCCACTCGGGCTGAAAACGCTGTTGGGGACATTTCATTAATGTTGACTATAAATCAAAAACTAAGCATTTTTCAGCTGAAATAATGAATGTAGTCCTCTTAATTCTTGCTTCTAAAGCATACGCAAGCAGAAATTTCAATGTACAATGATGTTTTTAAAAAAACAGTCAAAATGTGCTCCACTCGGGCTGAAAACGCTTGTTTGGGACATTACATTAATGTTGACTATAAATCATAAACTAAGCATTTTTCAGCTGAAATAATGAATGTAGTCCTCTTAATTCTTGCTTCTAAAGCATATGCAAGCAGAAATTTCAATGTACAATGATGTTTTTAAAAAAACAGTCAAAATGTGCTCCACTCGGGCTGAAAACGCTGTTGGGGACATTTCATTAATGTTGACTATAAATCAAAAACTAAGCATTTTTCAGCTGAAATAATGAATGTAGTCCTCTTAATTCTTGCTTCTAAAGCATACGCAAGCAGAAATTTCAATGTACAATGATGTTTTTAAAAAAACAGTCAAAATGTGCTCCACTCGGGCTGAAAACGCTTGTTGGGGACATTACATTAATGTTGACTATAAATCATAAACTAAGCATTTTTCAGCTGAAATAATGAATGTAGTCCTCTTAATTCTTGCTTCTAAAGCATATGCAAGCAGAAATTTCAATGTACAATGATGTTTTTAAAAAAACAGTCAAAATGTGCTCCACTCGGGCTGAAAACGCTTGTTTGGAACATTTCATTAATGTTGACTATAATTCATAAACTAAGCATTTTTCAGCTGAAATAATGAATGTAGTCCTCTTAATTCTTGCTTCTAAAGCATACGCAAGCAGAAATTTCAATGTACAATGATGTTTTTAAAAAAACAGTCAAAATGTGCTCCACTCGGGCTGAAAACGCTGTTGGGGACATTTCATTAATGTTGACTATAAATCAAAAACTAAGCATTTTTCAGCTGAAAAAATGAATGTAGTCCTCTTAATTCTTGCTTCTAAAGCATACGCAAGCAGAAATTTCAATGTACAATGATGTTTTTAAAAAAACAGTCAAAATGTGCTCCACTCGGGCTGAAAACGCTGTTGGGGACATTTCATTAATGTTGACTATAAATCATAAACTAAGCATTTTTCAGCTGAAATAATGAATGTAGTCCTCTTAATTCTTGCTTCTAAAGCATACGCAAGCAGAAATTTCAATGTACAATGATGTTTTTAAAAAAACAGACAAAATGTGCTCCACTCGGGCTGAAAACGCTTGTTTGGGACATTACATTAATGTTGACTATAATTCATAAACTAAGCATTTTTCAGCTGAAATAATGAATGTAGTCCTCTTAATTCTTGCTTCTAAAGCATACGCAAGCAGAAATTTCAATGTACAATGATGTTTTTAAAAAAACGGTCAAAATGTGCTCCACTCGGGCTGAAAACGCTTGTTTGGAACATTTCATTAATGTTGACTATAAATCATAAACTAAGCATTTTTCAGCTGAAATAATGAATGTAGTCCTCTTAATTCTTGCTTCTAAAGCATATGCAAGCAGAAATTTCAATGTACAATGATGTTTTTAAAAAAACTGTCAAAATGTGCTCCACTCGGGCTGAAAACGCTTGTTTGGAACATTTCATTAATGTTGACTATAATTCATAAACTAAGCATTTTTCAGCTGAAATAATGAATGTAGTCCTCTTAATTCTTGCTTCTAAAGCATACGCAAGCAGAAATTTCAATGTACAATGATGTTTTTAAAAAAACAGTCAAAATGTGCTCCACTCGGGCTGAAAACGCTTGTTTGGGACATTACATTAATGGTGACTATAAATCATAAACTAAGCATTTTTCAGCTGAAATAATGAATGTAGTCCTCTTAATTCTTGCTTCTAAAGCATACGCAAACAGAAATTTCAATGTACAATGACGTTTTTAAAAAAACGGTCAAAATGTGCTCCACTCGGGCTGAAAACGCTTGTTTGGAACATTTCATTAATGTTGACTATAAATCATAAACTAAGCATTTTTCAGCTGAAATAATGAATGTAGTCCTCTTAATTCTTGCTTCTAAAGCATATGCAAGCAGAAATTTCAATGTACAATGATGTTTTTAAAAAAACAGTCAAAATGTGCTCCACTCGGGCTGAAAACGCTTGTTTGGGACATTACATTAATGTTGACTATAAATCATAAACTAAGCATTTTTCAGCTGAAATAATGAATGTAGTCCTCTTAATTCTTGCTTCTAAAGCATACGCAAACAGAAATTTCAATGTACAATGATGTTTTTAAAAAAACAGTCAAAATGTGCTCCACTCGGGCTGAAAACGCTGTTGGGGACAT